>NC_133664.1:33426723-33521379 GCF_037893015.1 Macrotis lagotis | reverse complement strand
CTCAAAACCTTCACACTCCAGGTGTGGTTCCTTCAGTTGGTCAGGATCAATTCAGTCAACCTAGTCTCAAAGACAGCATATTGGTTTTAGAAACAAGAGAGAACAGGGTCTCAATCATGTCTGTGATGTTTATTTTGTTACCATGAGCAAGCATTCAAATCTCTCTGAGTTTTAGTTTTCCAATCTGGAAAATGGAGATAATGAAAAATTCTAGTACTGAAATTTAAAGTGCCTACTTTGTAAGGTTTTTGTAAAAGACCAAATAAGATGGGGGCAGCTAGGTGGCTCACTGGATAGAATACTGACCCTGGAAACAGCAGGACATGAGTTCAAATCTAGTTTCAAACACTTAATACTAACTGTGTGATCTTAGGCAAGTCATTTAACCCCATTGCCCCACAAAAAAAGAAAGAAAATCAAATGCGATCATAGCTAAAATATCATTTTGTAAATATTAAAATGCTATATAATTATTAGCTGTTCTTAATTCAGTTGCAACAGTTTAAAGGACTCAAGAGAGTTTTGAATCCATTTGGGGGTAAATCTGATGTAGCCCTAAGAATCTAGAGGGAAACTACATGTCCAGGTCGATTTTATATTTGCTTTTGTATTTTTGTATTTGGTTTTGGAACAAATTGATTATTTCTTTAGTATATAGAACCCCTGGAAGAAGAAATTCCCTTCATTGATGTAGATCAACAATTGGTCTTTAATTTATAGGCTTACAAACTTGCTTGGGGCAGTGAGACGTTTCAGTTCAGCCCACAGTCAGTCGAAAAACATTTATTAAGCACCTTCTGTATATCATAGAAATAGAAAGGCAAAAGACAGTTCCTATTCTCAAGCAGCTCACAATCTAATGGAGGAGACAACATGAAAACAACTATACATAAACAAACTAAACAGAATAAATTGGAAATAATCAACAGAGAAAAAGCACCAGAATTAAGAAGAGAGGAAAATGCTTTCTGTAGAAGAAGGGATTTCAGCTGGGGCTTGAAGGAAGCCAGGGAATTTAAGAGGCAGAATTGAGGAGGGAAAATAGTCTAAGCATGGGGAAGCCAATAAAAATGCCTGCACTTGGGAGGTAGAGAGTCTTAAGTGAGGAACAGCTAGGTGACTAGTGTCACTAGATTGTTGCATACGTGTTGGGTAAGGCGTAAAAAAAAAAAGGTGGGGGTGGATAAGGCTAGTTTATGAATGGTTTTGAATACCAAACGGAGTATTTCATATTTGCAAATGAAAGGGCGTCACTGGAATTTTTTAGTAGGGATAGGTAGTGACTTAGTAAAACCTATGTTTTAGTGAGATCACTTTGAAAGCTGAATGGAGGATAGACCAGGGTCGGGAGAGACTTGTAGCAGATTTCCCTGTGGGCTGTTGCAGTGCTCCAGTTGAGACGTGATGAGAGTCTCTATCAGGGTAGTGGTAATGTAAGAGAAGAAAAAGGGACGTATTCTAGAGTTGTGACAAAGTTGAACTCAACAAGTCATGCCAACGTAGCAAACTGGAGGGAGGGGGGCAGAATAGTGGGAAATTGCAAACGACATCTAATTTGTAAATCTGGGTGACTTGGAGGATGGATAGTGCCTTCAAGAATAACAGCTAAATTCAGAAGTAGAGAGGTTGAGAATAATTCAGTTTGGGACATGGTAACTTTCAGATTTCTAGAAGACATCCAGTTCAGACCAGGACTTTAAATCAAGTCTTCATGATTGAAAGGTCCCATCTTGATGTTGCCTCTCTAAATATTCTCATATTAGTCTTGAATGTCAAGAATTGTATTGGTTGATTGGTTGTCCTTTATTCTCAATGGGAACCAAAATGGCATTACTGTTGGAGTCAAGTTACAGGGTATCTAGCTGTGACTGATCAGACCAATACAAGCTTGGAATGTTCTACCACAGGTCAGGCACAAATTGTCCATATGAACATCTGGGGGTGGATTCTCTAAATTTGCCCATCTTGCGTTTCTTTTGAAAATTATACTCTGAATACTCCCAAAGCAAGCCTAAGCCTCAGTTTCCTCATCTAGCACAAAGTTGAGACAAAGCTCATGGTAAACCTACCATTCAGTCCTGCCATCCTCCCAACCCACTCTTCACCTAGTTTCCCAGGGCTTCATTAGATTCCAGAGTGGATTCTGAATAGAAAGGAGTAAAACTTGGTGCGAGAAGGGTAGCAGTAATTGAAGGGAGTGATTTGAACTCTCTAGCCATGACATCTGAGCACTCAATCCCTCCACTATTTCTCTCTAGGAATTTATGTTTTCAATGATGCTAAAGGTAATTTGACCAAATTATGATCTAGCATAAACACCACTTTAGAAGAGGCAGGAGGGCCCAAAGTGTTACATTCCATCAGCTCACACTTAAAGAGAATTAGCATGACACTTGAATGGCACTGAAATCAACTCTACGCATGTTTGATAGCAGCTGTTGTTAAAAGGCTTATCCTGGAGGGCGACACTTGATCAGTCCTTGTTGAATCTACTTCTACCCCATCCTGAACCACAGACAACTTTCCAGTTCTGGAATACCCAGAAACAGCACATAGAAAAAGAACTCAGCCTTCCTCCAGTCCTCTGGACCCAAGTCAGAGTGAGCCTAGATGGATAGATCATAAATTGATCAATTTATGACTAGGGCCCTGGTTCATTTTTTTTCAAAGAAATAAGAATTGAAATCACAGAATTCAAAGATGGAATTTACCTTTAAAATCATTTGATCCCAGACACTTAATAATTACCTAGCTGTGTGGCCTTGGGCAAGCCACTTAACCCATCTGCCTTGCAAAAAAAAAAAAAAAAAAAAACCTAAAAAAACTCATTTGATCCAATATAATCCAATCCAACAAGCATTTACTAAGCACCTACTACATGCAAGTCAAATAAGTGCACAGTAGATAGAGCCCTGGGAAGCTAGGTGCTGCAATGGATAGAGTCAGGAGGATGGGAGTTCGAATCCAGCCTCAGACACTTGCCACTTACCAGTCGTGTGACCTTGAGCAAGTCACTTTATCTTGACTACCTTGCATCAAGAGCCATCTCCAGTTGTCCCGATTCACATCTGGCCATTGGACCCAGATAACTCTGGGGGAGAAAGTGAGGCTGGAGACTTAGCACAGTCCCTCCTCACCCAAATCCAATTCATGTGCTTATCATGGCATCACCTCCCTAATATCATGGTCTCTTCAAGAATGCAGGACAAGGGGTAGCTGGATGGAGCAGTGGATAGAGCACCAGCCCTGTACTCGGGATGACCTGAGTAAAAATCTGACCTCTGACACTTAATAATTACCTAGCTGTGTCACCTTGGACAAGTCACTTAATCCCATTGTATTGCAAAAAAACAAACAAAAAAAGAATGGAGAACAAACATCATCATCATCCTGTGCCTAGAGTCAGGAAGGGTTTTTTTGCAAGGCAAATGGGGTTAAGTGGCTTGCCCAAGGTCACACAGCTGGGTAATTATTAAGTGTCTGAGACTGGGATTTGAACCCAGGTACTCCTGACTCCAGGGCCGGCCAGTGCTTTATCCACTGTGCCACCTAGCCGCCCCAAGTCCAGGACCTTTACCAAAAAACCCACAGACAAAAGTTAATGAGGTCATATAGAGTTAGACATGACTGAGCAAATACAAACATGCAAGATATTGTAAAGGTACTAAGGACAAAAATAATCAAGCAAAAAAGAATCCGTGTCCTCAGCAAGCTTACATTTTGCTGGAGGGATCCAATATGTAATCAGAGCATATTAGCTAAAGGTTTCAGGAAGTCCTTGAGGTTGACTAAAAGCTGAACCTTGAAAGAGACTTGGCATTATAAAAAAGGTGAGGAGGGAATGAATTATAGGTATAGGAATCAATCAATCTATGCCGAGGCATGGAGCCAGAAAATTAAGTGTCAAATTCAGGGCTTCACAAATAGGCCAGGTTGACTGAAACATCAAGTATATGAAAGGAGATTCACGTAAAAATGAGACTGAAGCTAAACTTTGAAGAGTTTTTAATGCCAACCTAAAGAGTTTCCATTGCAGTTGATTCTAGGGGCAATGGGGAAGCATTTAAGACTTGAACTTGGTAGTTACAAGTTATATCTACATATATGTGTGTGTATGTATACTTTTCATTCTATGGATCAGGGACTTGAGGCCCAAAGGGCTTAATATTTTCTATTTTCAATATTCTTTCATAAAAAGGACTACCCCTGAGATTTAACTAATATGAACTCACAATGACAAAACTCCCCATAATCATACTGGTCAGTATCTCCTCTATTATAGTCTTAGAAGGTTGCCTCAAGAGCACTGAGAGGTTACGTGATTTTCCAATGGTCACAAAACCAATATGGACCTCTAAGGCTAATTCTCAAACTCCAACACACACCATATAGTTCACTTCTCATTGAGAATAAGATGGCTGAAAGAAGCCAGGAACTTCCTTAAGCTCTCCTAGACTTTTCTCAGAAACAATATTAATCAAGCCTATAAATGAATTCCTGAGCAACAGAGCTCACAAAACAGAGTGAGCATTTTTTAGCAAGGTCTGCCTGGTAGTATAGAGAGGTAGTGTGGCCTGGAGCAGGGAGTAGAACCCAGAGCAGGGAGCTGATGGGGTACAAAGAAGAACAGTCAGAGATTCTCAACCATAGAAGAGATCTAAGGTAAAAGTCCCTGGGTCCATCAGCAGGCCATCAATGCAGCCGGCAAGTTGGGAGGGTTTCAACACAGGGGCTCCAGACCCCCTGTTCAGCCAGAGCAGCTGGGCTGGTTGGCCCAACCTAGTAAGTGAGCCTTTCGTGTTCTCAATGTGGAAGGCCCCAGGCTCAGTGAGAAAACTCCTGGAATTTTTAATGTGGAAGGTCTATCCCTGGACTGCCCCAGTCCAGTGAGTAAGCTACTAATGGTCTCAACATTGAAGGTCTGCCAGTGGCCCCTTCCCTCAACATAAGAAGTTTGGACAGCTCCCTTATGACCCAGGAGCAGAATTCAAAATGAGTAAGAGAACTCAGTGAAAAGCCAAGACTAGAGAAAGCTACTGCAGAGACAAGGAAAAGCACAAGACTATTTCAGAAGAGACAGGAGAAAAAATTACTATGAGAAGTACCAGAAGGAAATTCCCTTCTCCAGTCCAAAAACCTTCCTGGAAGAGCTCAAAAAGGGTTTTTAAAATCATATAGAAAAATTGAGAAAAGAAATGCAAGAAAACTTCAACATCTTGCAAAAGGAAGCACAATAATTTACTGAAGAAAATAATTCCTTCAAAAATACAATTGGGTAAATATAAAAAGAGAGCAGCTCCTTTAAAAATAACACTGACCAGTTAGGAAAAAATGCAAAAGCTGAACTGAAGAAAATAATTCCTTGAAAAATTGACTTGGACAAGCGAAAATTAATGACTCTATAAGACCTCAAAAATCAGTCAAGCAAAATCTAAAAATGAAAACATAGAAGAAAATGTAAACTATCTCATTGGTAAAACAACTGACCTGGAAAGTAGATCCAGAAGAGATAATCTAAGAATTACTTTACTACTTAAAAGCCATGATCAGAGAGAGAGAGAGAGAGAGAGAGAAAGAGAGAGAGAGAGAGAATAGGATTTTTCAAGCCTAGAAGTGTCCCTAACTCAGAGAATTCTCCACCCCCCCCAAAAAAAGCTAACAGGATTTGCATTTAGAATCCCTCAATTTCTAGGCATTAGCTCAGTCACAAAAATACTTTTTCTTGCCAGAAAACCTTAATACATAGTCCTCTGAGTAAAATGTCAATAACTAAGCCTCACTAAAATAAACTGATAAAGTAATTTCAAATTTCCTATGAAAGTTGTACCAATCATTGCTTCATCTGTACTGTGATTACAATAAGTAACATAAGAGCCAAATTTAAATGAAAACTATTTCCAAGAGATCAGAGAAAAAAGCCACTTACATTTATAATGCTTATTCATTTCTCAACCATTCCGTGAAAGATCATCTATGGTATAAAGAAAGAAAATTTTGCTGGCTAAAATATCAGAGCTGTCAAGTCTAATAAGGTAATCTCCCTGAGAAAAGTAAAAATCTCTCAACCTATCATTACTGCAATATTTAAGAAACATAGAATAAGATAATAAATACCATGCTAGTTGGCCTACCTCACTGGAATCATGGTCCAATTCTGACTGTGCTTCTATGATTCATTATTCACATTCTTTGATGGATTTGTGGTGTTTTTATGGGGCAAGGAGTAATCAAAAATACAGATCACAAACCACTCATGCTTTCTTAGCAGGGTCATCTTTATCTGTTTCCTCCCATGAATCCTCTATAGAATTCCACCCAATGTGCTAGAAACCATATTCTAGTTTCCTTGACATGGCATGTATGCCAATAGAGTGGTCCCATTCTGAAAATAACACCATGAAATGGGATGTGGAAGGGCATGGCTAGTCATCTTCCTTGACAGCATGATGAGTAAGGCTTATATTCTATAATGCCAAAATGAATTGACTCATGATTCCCCACACACACTTTAGAACCTATTGGGAATGGGTTATCCACAAATCTATCTAAATCTCCTGGAAATAATTTAGATATTTTCATCCTCTGATGCCAGAAGGCATGGCAAAAAAAGTAGGTGGGAAGAGAAAGATTCATCCAGTGTCAAATCCCTGGAGAAACATCTTGGTTCTTGTCTATTTCTTCTACTAACACTTTCTCTATTCCCCCTCCCCAAAGAAGCCCCAAGGCCTGACTTGCTGGCTCCCTCCCTTTTTTCATTTCAACCATTTCTTCTTTATTCCTGGCTTTCCATAGCTTAGCTCTCCTGCTGGAAAAGAAATGGGTTTCCAACTCCTTTCCTATCCTGCTGTTTCAAAAATCAACTCACAGACTTTCATTAGTTTTTCTAAAGTTTGGGATTTTTGTTTTTACCCCCTGTTACTTTAGGCAGTCATACAATGGTTTAAAATCAGAATCAAAAAGAAAGTGACAACTCAAAAGATGTCTTGCAATATAAAATCTGGATATCCTTGATCTTCAAGTCTATTGTAAATAAGTCCAGGCCAGGAGTTCTTAACCATCACCCCCAGATTTCAGTGAGTCTATGAACATGGATGAGAAAAATACATCTTTATTTCCACAGTCCTCTAACAGAAATTTAATATTTCTTTCTATTGGGAATGCAGATAATAAACTAAAACTCGAGAAAGTGTTCATAGACATCAACAAACTGTCAAAAGTGACCATGATACCAGAAAAGCTAACATCTGATCTAAACCTTGATTTGTGCCATCTTCTTTCAAATGTCCATTCGGTAGATGAACTACCACAGAAGATGCTGTGGGAGGCAGAGGAAAGAAAGCTTATGAATGGGGTTGAACTAAAGAATAATCGAGCTGATTAGAACCTTTGAGATTCTCTAACCAAATTTCTTTAATTTTATTTGTATTATAAATCTAGTAACCATCAACAAAATCAAGATGAAGGGCAAGATATCTTCAAAAATTGTCATAACAGTTTCATGTGTGATAGTAACATAAATGATGTATAATAGGATATGGCTATGTCTAATTGTTGAATGAATTATGTATTTCAATGTTGTTTACCTTGATCTTTCATACTGATATATTCCTTTGAGTCTCCCTGGAGTCAATCTATTAAACTGATACATTCCTTTCTATTGAATTGATATGTTCCTTTGATCGAACTGAGATATTGAACTGATATATTCCTTTGATTATCCCTGGAGTCAGTCTAGCCAAAGGTTAACCAAAGGTTTGATGCTAGATTAATCTTTCAGGATATTTATATGATTCCATCCTGTTAAGACATGGCCAAATATGCATTGTATATCTGAAAAAGGGATAAGTAAAAGGGATTTCATGACATGTCACTAGAATAAAAGGTATTCTGATTATGTGGATGGTTGTAGTTGAGATAGAATAAGGGACTTTTTTCAAAACAAGTTTGTGTGCAGGACATTGAGGAAATAAAGATCCTAGAATGAGCTGATCAAAAGTTAACAGGCAGAGAGAAAAAGCCATCTGGCAAAAAAAGAGCCTTAGAGAAAAGGGGGAAATCAAAAGATCGAACAGCAGTAAGATTCCTCAGGACAATATCCAAGTGAACCCAAGTCAACTTGACTAGTTATCCTGCAACTCAGAGAACTACCTCAGTTGGTAGAATGAATGTTGAAATGGCCAATTCAAAGACTAGACTTGATTGTCTCGTAGAACTGAAAGGGACTTGAGAAACCCTCCGATCCAATTCGTTTCATGGATGAAGGAACTGTCAGTAGCAGCAGTAGCAGAGGGTATGAGTTTCCTGCGATTCCTTCTCAACAGCTTGCACAACCATTTACTCTAATCTCAGCTGGGAGATCTTTCTCAGAAACTCCATTCATGTATAATAGAGAATCACATTCTCACCTACCACTGTTCCATTCTTTTACTTGGACAGCTTGAATGATTGCCAACACATGTAGCCTCTCAGCCCCATCAACTTATTTAGAGGTCAGTCTAATCTTAATACAAAAGGAGAAAAAACACTAGGCTTCTTAGCTAGATAGGCTTGGTAATCTGTACAGTACCTCTTATCTAGAAATTCAAGAAGACATGCTATTCATAATGGTCATGAGACATAGGCATCTAGCATTTAACATCATTATTATCCTGAGCAAGAAATCTAAGAAATCATCTAATATTTGATCAGCTATATTCAATTTCAGTCTTTCTTCTTTTGGTGGCCTGGATTATTTCTTTATTACTTGTTCACCCAAACAAATCCATTCTTTCCTCATACAGCGTACATTAAATAAAAAAGCAACCCAGAATTGACATCACCAAGTACCATTGTTTCTTTTCCCACCCCATGGGAAACCATAGTTTTAATAAATTTGACCACATATAGCCGGTGCCTTGCTTATTCTATTTGCCCATTGTCATCCAATATCTACCAAACCCAAGTTGCCCATGTGCCAAGTTCAGAGATATTCATTTTTCCCATTATTCTTTCCCTGAATTATGTATGCAGAGATGTTAACAACAAGAAAGAAAAAACAAAGAATAAAAAGGAAGAGGGAAATTGTTAGAATCTCAGGTGAATTTGATTAATTCCCTGGTAGACTATATTAAAAAGCCCTTGTAGAGAAGATAAATTTGCTCTTGGGATAAGAAAGGCAGTACAGGGCAGGTTTTATTTCTGGTCACTTATTCCATCCAATAGTATTGTTTCTAGAATAGAATCATTTTCAGGGAGGTTTCAGGTTTGTAATGCTTCTCATTTTTATCATCTTGAAAAAAGACATAGAAAATCTCTCCCTAATATATCTAATTCCAGCAAAAATTGTCCCAAGCCCAAAGTTAGAAGTCTTTCACGTTGATATGGATTTGCCACAAATGGTTTCAGTCTACAAACATTTTAGTTTAAACTTCATTGGAATAAGACTTTTGATTTTTTGTATATTTTTCAACATTCATCATTCACTCACTTTTTTTAAGGTTTTTGCAAGGCAATGGGGTTAAGTGACTTGGCCAAGGCCACACAGCTAGGTAATTATTAAGTGTCTGAGGCTGGATTTGAACTCAGGCTCTTGACTCTAGGGCTGGTGCTCTATCCACTGCACCACCTAGCTGCCCCAATTTTTTGTATATTTTTTAAAGAATGGTTTGAGATTTTCCTCTTGAAATTGACCAAAGATTACCCAGGTACCCTAATTCTCTCAACAAATGTCAATGATATTAAAAAATAAGTCACATAAAACTCAATGGACACCATTGTCTTTTTTTTTTTTGGTTTTTGCAAGACAATGTGGTTAAATGACTTGCCTAAGGCCACACAGCTAGATAATTATTAAGCATCTGAGACTGGATTTGAACACAGGTCCTCCTGACTCCAGGACCAGTGCTTTATTCACTGAGCCACCTGGCTGCCCCTAGACCATTGTCTTAAATTGTTTTAATGTCAATATGGATAGATGGATAGTCCTAATGCTCAGTATTTAATAAAATTGAATTTTTGATTTTCAATATGATCTTACCATATTCAAAGATTATAAAAAAATTGAAATCTGACTGGTCATAACAATGAGGAAACTTTTTCTTAGCATAAACTGGAAAACTGCAAGGTAGAATGTCATTCTTCTGTTCCCCAAATGAACTTTGGACTCTTGCTAGGAATTAAAACATCAATGACCAAATTTCAAATTTATGATTAACTCATGGCATCGGTGTTTTGGATGGTGGAAGAGAATGGAGAAATAGAAACAGAAATATAAAAACCTCCCTAGATAGGTGTCCAGACAGTTCAGATCATATGTAAGATACCTCTATAGGAATTCAAAGAAAAATAATGAAAGTCCCTGCCCTCTAGAAGCTCACATTTTGAAGGAAGGGTAGAGCACATTAACATGTACCCAGATAAACATGAAGTATATACAAAATAAGGAAACTCCAGGACAATTTCAACTTAAGAAATGAGGAAAAGTCCTTTATAAAAGGTTAGCTAAATCCTAAAAGAAGCTAGGGATTTGACTCAATCTATCAACAAATATTTATTAAGTGCTTATGATATGAGAGAAATTGATTCTCAGAGCTGGAGGGAACAGAGATGTGGAGGAATACTATTATAGAGATGAGAAACTGCCATGCAAAGACAGAATTTTGGATATATTCATTAGATTGTAAATAAGCAAAGGTAACATTTAATATATTTGTATTCATTGCATTTAATGGAATAATACAGAACATATGAAACGTGAACTTTAACCAGATTTTTATAAAACAAACATAAATGACTCGTAGTGAATATTTTTCATGGAAAATCCTCTTCTGTAAATTCCCCCAAAAGGAGATTTTTTTAAATGCCATTCAAATTATTTCATACAATATGATCTTACCAAGCAGCTCTGAAAGACTTCCTCAGGATTTTTTTTTCTTTTCTTTTGGAGAACTGAATGGTTTCCAAAGCAACCAGGGAGTCCACTAGACATCTGGGACCACAAGAGCCCCAGAGTTCATCCATATGATGAAACCAGGAGAGAAGCAGGGGTTTATAGCATTTTAATCATTTACATCTTTGGCAGTCCCCATGAGAAGACTTTTTGATGTGGGAAATTTGGAGAGAGTTCAGTAGAGAACAGCCAGGATAATTAAAGAGGCATTTTGGATGGCTTTGAAAAATGTGCCACTGTCAAAAAGCCTACCTACATCCCTGACCTTACCTTTTTCTAGTTATCACTATCTAGCCATCCTAAGCTCTTAGTTCTCATTTAAAGATGAGCAGAACAGTAACAAAAACTTATCAAGACATATGTCATTAAATAGACATTAATTTAGTGGCAATTTTGTCCATGGCACTGTCCTGTGGTCCCATTTCCAGAGTCCTGCTCTTTGTTTTAAAATTGATCGTTCTCAGATCCTAATCTCTGCCAAGGTCTTAATGACAGGCAATATGCTCTTAATAAGATGATCCCCTCCAAGGTCTCTACCTCCTGAAGAGGCAATAGTTTAACTAAAAGGAATAGTCTGTAATAATTGGATTTTAAATGCAATAGAATACTGTTTTCCATACATGATATTACATATTCCTCCTCCACC
Organism: Macrotis lagotis; assembly: GCF_037893015.1. NCBI lineage: Eukaryota > Metazoa > Chordata > Mammalia > Peramelemorphia > Peramelidae > Macrotis > Macrotis lagotis. The sequence goes on along the minus strand of NC_133664.1, from coordinate 33,509,806 downwards.
CTTGCACAGCCTGCCTCCTATGCCTGGAATGCTCTTCCTCATTGCCTCTACCTTGCTAGTATTTCTAACTTCCCTCAAACCTTAGCTCAAATGATACCTCTTACACAAAAGACTACTTGATCTCTCCATTTTGTTAGGGATCTCCTCCCTTTCTAAAATATTTTCTGTTTACTTTTATTTTATTTTGATACTTTCTAGGTCCTATTTGTGTATAATTATTTTCTTTTTGTCTCCCCATTAGAATATGATCTCCTTGAGATCTGGTACTGTGTTATATACATATATATATATATATATATATATATATATATATATAAATTGTTTTAATTTCTGAAACATAGTAAATATTTATTAAGGGTTGACTTTCCTTGACATATTTGCATACATATTGTTTCCTTCCAATAGGCAAGGGCTATTTTGTTTCTGTCTTTCTTTTTCTAGCACCAACTGGCATATAGTAAGTTCCTGATAAAGACTTACTGAATTGAATTCATTTGAAATCAGAATTGTATTTCATGTAACTGACAGGAAGAACTTTTTGCCAAAAATGTTCATTTATGCCAAATGAACAAACAATTTACTTGCTGTCTGTCTGATATCTTTGATGGATCACTCAGGCTTCATTCTATAAGGACAGATTTGTTCAGGATGACTCCTTGTCAACTTCTACCAGAGAGAGTCTTCTCTCATACAAGTAGGAAGAGGTACATAGACACTTCAGTGTGTATTAGCTTTTCGAGACATACCTGTGGACTGATCAGAATAAGAGGACTAGAGCATACACACACTTACCAAATGTGATATCCAACAGTCTGTCTTCATCTACTCTCACTCTCCCAATCGCCACTGAAAAACAAATAGATGCTTCCCGTGAAGCAGCTGCTAGCTAAAGGGAGCTGTCCACAGCTGAAAGCTATTCAGACAAACAAGGAGTCCAATTAGCCAAAGTTATCAGGGTTTCAAAGATCCCCCAGCACAACCCCTGCATCAAGTAGGTTGCTTGCAAATGTACTTTCATGTAAGCTCAAACTTTTTTGTATAACTGACCACATTTTCCTGTTTTTGTCTTTTGGATCTGGAAAATAGCTAGTGTTTTTGGAGCTTTATAGTTGCAAAGAACTTTACGTATCATTTCATTTGATTCTCACCACAATCCTGTAAAGAAGCTGTTATCATTATTTCCATTTTACAAATGAGAAAACTGAGACTGAGAGATGCTAAGTGGCTTTCCCAGGGTCGAACAACTTAATAAGGATTTGAGGAAGAATTTCAACTCAGGTCATTTTTACTTCAACTGGCGTATTTTATCCATTGCACCTACCACCTGCCTACCACTTCACTATCAACCTATACTTCCAGATTTGTAATACTTCTCCTGCTCTGACCCTTTGCTTCCTTAATATCGTCTGTTAGTCATTCTGATAATAGGCTCAAACAATTGCCTCTTGTTTCTAGTCCCTCACTAACTAAGGCATTATTGCCTCATATAACACGACAAGGTTAGACTGCCAATATTGTGGAAAATGTGCAAGGTATTCAATTATAGCCTTAAATGGGGCCACCAAGGCAAATAATACACTAACTTCTCAAAAATTACACAAGAGTCTAGATTGTTACCATTGTTTCCCTAGGATGTTTTTGGGAGGATATGAAAATGTTTGGTATGACTGTACATGTATAATCTATGTCAAATTGCTTGCCTTCTCAAGGTAGGGCAGAAAAGGGAGGAAGGGAGATCATTTAGAACTCAAGTTTTTTTTCAAAAGTTTAATTTTTTTAGTTTTTTTTTTGCAAGACAGTGGGGTTAAGTGGCTTGCCCAAGGCCACACAGCTAGGTAATTATTAAGTGTCTGAGGTCAGATTTGAACTCAGGTACTCCTGACTCCAGGGCAGGTGCTCTATCCACTGAACCATCTTGCTGCCCCTAAAGTTTAAAATTGTTGTTAACATGTAATTGAAAAAAATAAGCTAAGGATATCTTTAGAAGGAACTCTAATGCTTCCATTAGTTTACAGAGAAAGATAATTCTCTAACAGAAATGTGTAAAATGATTAAGACTTTTCCTTCCTTTAGGTGGTTTACAATGATAATCTCAGATGCAACAAATGAAAACTTGGCCAGAGTCATTCATTTCACTCCCAAGGTGCAATATCTTACCTAGAATTGAATTATTAGATTAGAAATTCACATTCAAAGGAAATGTGTGTCCTCCTTTCAATGGTTTTCACCATTAATGTCATCCTGGAATGTATACACTTATTCATCTGTATTCTTCATGACAGGAAGAGCTCATCAGACAAACTCCAAACAGATTAGATCCAACAAAGGAATGACGAACCTTAGTTTCCTTGGTAATTATTAGAACAGAGCTACTTTTCTGGATCAAGGATTCCTTTGATAGTCTGATAAAGCTAATGACTCCTCAGATTTCATTTGCATGTGTTTAAACTAAATGCATACAATTACAAAGGAAACCGAGTAGACTGAAATAAAGATATAAATTTCTCATCCCAGTTCACTGAACTCCTTAAGGTTATCTAAACAAAAAAAAACATTTCTATGTCTACTGTCATTCAGACAATATGCTAAGTACTTTGCAAATAATTATCTCCTTTGATCCTCATAGCAACACTGGGAGATAGGTACTATTATTATACCATTTTAACAATTGAGGAAACTGAGGCAAGATTGTGACTTGCCCAAAGTCACAAAGCTAATACATGTCTGAGACTAAATTTAAATTTAGCTCTTCCTAAATCCAGGTCCAAAACCTGATGCATGTACCATAAGCCTATCTATATCAGACTCACTTTTATACTATGCTTATCATTGCACCACTAAAAGTAAATACTTACTAAATGCTTTTGAGGACCATCCAGCATCCTCCTTGTGATGTATGCTATCCATCCCTAAAATATTCCTTGCTATTCTTGGTGTTCATAATCTCTTCTCCTTCTCCATGGGAGGAAGGAGAGTACAAGTGATGTAACCAAAACCCATTTCATTGGAAAGGTCTATACAATGACAGTATAAAATCTTTTCATTTTTAAAAACTCTAGGTGATGATGATTTTGGCTTAACATTTATCAAGTACTCCCACTCTCCTCTGTCCTGTCATTAGACCATTCTTCAAATCTCCCCTGGAATAATAAAAACTCTTTTTTACTTTTTTAAACTAACTCCAGAACAAAAAAAAAAATTTTATGATCTGTCATACTGTTCTCATAGTTAAACTATTCTAACAGGCAAAACATTTTATTGACTTTGCTATCAATTTCTAAATAATTTCTTTTAATAACCTGTATTAGAAATTACCAGGAGAGTATAGCATTTAAAGATGGAAACCCCCCCATTTAAAAAAATAATAAAACTGAGACCCAAAGAAGATCCATGATTTGATTAAGGTAGCACGGCCAATTAACGAAGGAGTTGGAATCCAAGTCCAGTTTCTCTGACTTTCTAACTTAAATTTAGTGATCCTCGAATAATATCACTCTGTATTCCTTCCTTTTCCAGGGACCAGGGAAACATTTACTTAGATATAAGAGATTTCTCCCTAAGAGAAGTCAATAGTTGAGCAGCAAGAACCTGTTTTAGCCATGAAGCACCCATCTTATTCCAGATTTCAGCCATCAAAGCATTTACAGAATTTGTTACAACTTCTCTTTGTGAGAAGAGTCTGATGGTGTCAGCTCGAAGCCTGCTATCAGGAAGTAGAATATGCATCCAAGGGATAAAATGGAAACTCTTTCCATCTCCATATAACTGGATCTTAAAAATATTCAGCATCTACTTCTCTAGCCATGATTTTATAGGTCATCTGTTTTTGAAAGCTTTCTAAAAACTACGTACAGCATTTCATGGGCTAAAATAATGGGACTGTGGCTGACCAAAAACTCTTTTTTTCTCATTTTCTATCATGCTTCCATTTTATTGCTGAGCAATTAAGAAAACTTTATTTACAAGCTACTTTTTTCATTTGTTTTCCCTTTTTGATTTCTTATAACTCTTCTCCAGAACCACCTTGCATTACTACCCTTTCTTTTAGGGGAAAAAAAAAAGACTGCATTCTTTCTATTTTTAATATATATTGAAGCCTCTTCATCTTCTCTTTAAAAATGGGTCATCAGGGGAAGCTAGGTGGTACAGTGGGTAGAGTGCCAGTTAGGAGTACCTCCGACACTTAATAATTGCCTAGCTGTTTGACCTTGGGCAAGTCACTTAACCCCATTGCCTTAAATACGTTTTACAAAATGGGTGAATAAAAAAGTGCCGAACATCAATAGTCATGGGGGGAAATGGCACTAATAATAAGGAAAAAACCTAAATAAATGAATACATAAATAAAAATACATACCCACCAAATTATCAAAGAGGATAAAAATATGAAAATAATTGATGTCGCATGAACTGTGGTAGTTCAAGCATTGATCCACCACTGGATGAGCTATGAATTCCAATTCTCTATTTATTATCTCCAATTCTTAGCATAAAACCAAACCAATTTGTTTTCCAATCATCTCTTTCTTCATATAAATAATTTATACTGTTTTATCAGAGTTCTTTCAGAAAGCTATCAGTTATTTTTCTAAAAGTCAATTCTGACCATGGCCCCACTCAAAAAATTGCATTGATGCCCTATAAAATCCTCTGTTTGACCTTCAATTCCCTACATACCTTGCCTTCATTCTACTGTTCCAGTCTTCTTATACCTTATTGCCTCTCCCATAACCTATAATCTATTGACATCAGTTTCCTTTGTGTCCCTCATACAAGATATTCTATCTTCTGGTTCCATGGATTTTTCTATTCCCCATTCATAGAAATTTTCTGTCCTCATCTCCTAGTTGTAACTCTTCCCTTAGTTTATTCAAGTCCCAGCTAAAATTTAATCTTCTACAAGAAACCTTTCCCAGATCCACTTTAATGTTAGCACTTTCCTACTATTATCTCTAATTTATCTTATATGTAAGTTGTTTTGCATGCAGTTGTTTGTATCTTATTTCCATTTTGTCTCCCCATTAAATATGAACTTCTTGAAGGCAGGGTCTTTGCCTTTGTCTCCCCAGTGCCTAGCATGCTTTCTGGGGCATAGTAGTAGTTTAATATATGGTTGGTGAATGATTATTTACTCATGCCACTATGTACCTCTCTGTTCCCATAGTAGCTACCATATTGCGTCTTGGTATTTTATAAATGTTTGTGAAGTTAAATGCATGAAGGAAGGGCATTTGAGTTGAACAACTGGGTGAGAATTCAATAAAATAAGAAAAAAGAGAGGGCATTCCAGGTAGAGAGAACAGCATGAACAAAAGTCTCAAGGCCAGAGAACCCAGGGTATCATCTCAGGGACATAATAGTTGGAGTATGTCTGTTGATCTGTCCTCATTGGACAGCTAGGTGGCATGGTGGATAGAGCACTGGCCTTGGAGTCAGGAGGATGGGAGTTCAAATCCAACCTCAGACACTTTACACTTACTAGGTGTGTGACCTTGGGCAAGTTACTTAACCCTGATTGCCTCACACCCAAGACCACCTCCAGTCATTCTGATTCTTAACTGGTCAATGGACCCAGATGACTTTAGAGGAGAAAATGAGACTAGTGACTTTAGTATAGTCTATCACTGAAATCCAATTCATGTGCTTTTCATGTTATCACCTCCCTGATGACATGTACTTCTTTGAGAATGAAGAACAAAAAAAAACTCATCAAAAACATCTAATCCTCATTAAGGGTCAGACATCTGGGAGAGAGAAAAATTACATTGCTCTGTAGAGGTCTTATCATAACTGATAAAGGGCAAAGGTTTTGAGAGGATCCATCCCCCCTGACATGTCCTCCTGGACACACCTATTAGAAGTTGTGAATGATATCCAGCTCCATCAGAATTAAGGACCACTCCCTTGATAGATAAAGCCAGAAATAGCTTTTCGGATCTTGCTTTCTGGTAGTGAAATTGTATAAAAAAAACCCTTTCAAAAACTCCATTTCTAAGACACCCCCCCCCCCCCGACATATGCCTGCATAATTAGAAAACTTCAAAAAATATATTAACTGTGTATGATCACCTAATTCACCTAATTCTATTTTGCACTTTCTTGAGGCCATACTCTGGAGATGAACATTTGTCCCTTGTTGGGACAGACTCTCAAGGTTAACATGTTTTTAATTTAATTATTATTTTTATGCCAAACTCATGGAGATCATCATTGTCTGTTATCTTAAGATTGACATGGAGAAATACAGAGAAGCTCACAACCATAGGTGATAAGTATTCTTCGAGCATTACAGTTCTTTACATCGCATACTTAGATACACAAGGGTTACGAGTTGCATCATTAGATAGATCCCACATGAGTGAAATCATGGATCCTCAAAGTTATAAATTTTATAGTTTATCAAAGCATCTTAGCTATTCAATGTGTAGATCAACTCTGCACATGTTTCATAGGCCTTAGAATCTAATTTCACTGGTTTTAATTTTCTTTGATTCTAGATCTCTGATTTTAACAGTGTGAAGAACTCTGTGGAAACTCTCTGATGTAATATAGATCAGCAAGTAACTATTACCTGGGGTGCCAAGAGATTTAAATGACTTGATCAGAATTATATATTGGACCAATCATTATGTTTTGGAGTTGATACTTGAACCTAGGTCTTCGTTACTCTAAGACTGAGTCCGTACTATGCCTCACTAAATTAGGATTTATCTATGTCAATTTTAGTTACTATCTTAGGACACTGTTGATTCACTCTATAGTGTCATAATTATTTGTGTCTTTTTATTATATGTGCAGAATAGAGGAGAAGTCCCTTGTCAGAAATGCATGTCATCCAACCCACCTCACTGTCCCCCCCCCAAAAAAAACAAAGGAAAACATATAAATAAGAAGAATCAATAGGTGTTCTGGAGGGGTGGGGGGAACTATTCTTTTTATGATAACCTACTTGACAATGTAAAGTGAAGCCTTCCTGCACATCCACAACCACTAAAGATCCCAGGAGACCTCAGAAACCATCTAGTCTATTCCCCTTATTTATTGTTGAGGAAACTGAGTCTCACAGAGATGGAGATACTGGTGCAAGATTGTAAGGTAAGTAAGTATAAAGGTCAAATTTGATATCAGGGCTCTTTACTCTAGAGCCCTTGTTTTTTTCACTGTTGGGTATCTCAAGCACTCTCAACATACTCTTTGAACACAAGGAACATGGAATTATTAGGATCATGTTGAGGAATAACCATTGTTGACATCACCTAAATTCAAATATAAATTTTGTTTGCTTTTTTCCCTCTCTAATAACACATATGAATCTCCTCATTATATCAATGGCCATTGGATGATGCTAACATCCTGGGGGGGGGGGGAGATTCACATGCTTTGTGAAGTCTTTAACATAACTAAAAAGACAAAGAGGTCCTGAGTTTGGAGGGGATATTCCCCCTGGCCTAATAGGAATGTCTAATATCCAACTCTATCCTAAGTTGCAGGCCACTCCCTTGATGGACAAACCAGAAGCAGCTTTTTTCAGATCCCTTCTTATGATAGCAGAATTGAATAAGACTCCCTCTCCAAAACTCAACTTTGGGGTCCAGTTTTCTAAATGGGCCTCTGTGCACAGCTGCACAATCAGTAAGCTAAGAGAATTCAATAAACAAGTGTTATCTAATTCTGTTTGTTCTTTCTTGAGAACAGACTCTGGAGGCTAACATTTGTCCCTTATTAGGACAAACTCTGGAGGTTAACACCATGTTTAATTTAATTCTTTATAACAGCCAAACTCATTGAGGCTATCATCATGATCCCAGAAGAAAAGGAAATGTATTTCTTATCACAATATAACGACCAGTCAGAAACATTGGCAAAAGAATTACCTATAAGGAGAGGGGTTTTGGAGGACTGGGTTTTTTTTTTATCAACTAATTGTGGAAAGACAATTAAATAAGATTTTGAAATCTGTTGCTTGAGGAAAAATAGAATGGGTCAATGATTAGCACGCGTGCTTTGGAGGAAGCCATAGGCTCTAATACCGCTTCCTTTGCCCCCTCGCAGTGTGGCCTTGGTCAAGTTGATCAACTTCTCAGTATCCAAGGCAACTCTAGACTTTACTTCAAAGCTCATTCTCCAAGTGGTGTCCGTGAAGGTCATTTCCACACTGTGAATTCCACATGTTGAAAAACATTGGAAGGGGTGGCTAGGTGGTGCAGTGGATAGAGCACCGGCCCTGGAGTCAGGAGTGCCTGAGTTCAAATGTGACCTCAGATATTTAATAATTGCTTAGCTATGTAATCTTGGGCAAGTCACTCTTAACCTCATCACCTTAAATAAATAAAAAAATATTTAAAGAAAAACAATACAGACGCATTGAATAATAATAATTTAACAAACATTTTAATTTAATGTAATGTTTACTTCAGCAGCATGCTTGACTGAATTTGGAATCATACGATGAAGATCTGCATGTCCTCTGAACAAATTTGAGAAACATTGCATATTTTTGACAGCATATTTCTTTTTCTTTTCTTTTTTTTTTTTTTGGCAAGGCAATGGGGTTAAGTGGCTTCCCCAAGGCTGCATAGCTGGGTCATTATTAAGTGTCTGAGGTTGGATTTGAATTCAGGCACTCCTGACTCCAGGGCCGGTGCTCTATCCACTGCACCACCTAGCCACCCCCAACAGCATATTTCTTACAAAGATTTTGTTTCTCTTTTTTTTCACAGGGGAAAGGATCAGAGTAAAATTAATATTTATTAATTTAATGAAAATTAAATTTAAAAAGCCATAAATCAATTCAAACATTTATTAAATGCCTACTATATGTCAGAACTAGGGCACGTAGATAACACATTAGATAGAGGACTTAGCTGGAATCAGTAAGATATCTTCCTGAGTTCAAATCTGATCCCAAGTACTTACTAAACTGGGTGACCCTGGCCAAGTCATTTAGCCCTATTTGCCTTAGTTTCCTCCAGTACCTTGGCAAAAAAAAAAAAAAAACCAAATGAGTTCATGATGGAAAAAAGAAAGGAAAGAAGGAAAGAAGAAAGAAAAGAGAGAAGGAAAGAAAGAAGGAAAGAGGATAGAAAAGGAAAGAAAAGAAGGGGGGAAATGAAGGAATCCACTCAAAAACCAAAAGTCAGCAAATAAAACAATTCTGAGCTCTGAAACTAATTCTTAATCTTTAACTAACTTTAATTATTAAATCTTAGTGGTTTTTATTAAAGATTCCATTACACCTTAATTTGCATTATCGGTATCTGCATATACATCATAATATTCCCATCCTCATTACCCATAGAATATAAACTTCTTAAGGGGAAAAATCTATCATTTCCTTTAAAATCATCATATCCTATTACCTAGCACAGTATCTCATGAATCATAGATGCAGTCACATTATAGATGCCCAATAAACAATTGCTGAATTCATCCTAATCATCCAACATCACACAGTTGGTTGGCAATGGAGTCAGAAAGAGAACCCATAGTTTATCCATTTTTTTTCAGTTCCATTTGTCTTAGGAACTGTATAAATACAGTCCTTAGTTGCTCATTTTCCTGATTTGCCTATCTTTCCCTTCATTGACTGTGAATCATATTAATCACTATCCAAACGCATTCATTCCCTGTGGTTACCCCACTGGATGACTTTGAGAAACCCCAGCCCTTCCCTTCATGACCTCTACAATGCTCTCCTGGGTGTTATTTTATGATGTTTCAGGAAGCCCCAGTGTCTTCAGATATCTTTTTTGCTATGGAAGCTGATCTGTCCTGACAGGATGTCAGTCACGTCCAGTACACCACCATTATTTTCAACAATCTTGCCAACTGGTACCAACTTCTTGCCTGAAGGCAATTAAGTCCAAAGACAGTGGGGACCTCATTACCAGAGGAACAGAATTGAGGAGGCGAGGAGAATAATGTGAATGAACATCAGTGAGTGTGACTATAACTAAATGAAGCCTGTCTCATGGTTTATCCAAATTTTCCCTCTCCTCGCCTTCCACATTCCTCTTAGGAGGGTACCTTTCCTCTCCCTCCCATTTGGTTCCCTTTTAGGAACTGCCTTCCTTGGAATGTAAGTTCCTTGAGGGTGGGATGGCATATGGCATTATAACTGAGGGAGGCCTCTCTCATGGTTTAAATGATCTTCCTTTTTCCCAAAGTCATGTCAACAACAGTTGTAGTCTCCACTTCCCCTAGGTCAAGTGGTAACAAGGATTATACAGCACTGTGACATGGAAGGATACAGAACTATCTCTCTGGATCTGAATCATTATGAAATAGGGCTTGAAATGCTTTACTTCAATTAGCTAGATACTGGAGGAAAGATTGGGAACCCAGCTATCTAACGGAGAGTTAGCGGGCTAGGGGGTGCAACTGGGGTAGGGACTAAGACAAAAGGAGGCTTGCGCGCCTCCATACTTTGCACTCCTCCCAGAACTGTAACACATGTTACGGAAGTTGTGACCTCTTCTTGAAGAACAAATAAACTCCTTTTTGTTCTCTGGTCTGGGTCCTCTGATTATTTTGTTTAAGGAGAACCAATGCTATACCACACTGTTCTGATTCCACACATTGGGATGGTCACAAATTAACAGGATCTCCTTTAATTATCTCCATTTTCTTTGCAAAAGCTCTCAAAGACCATCAGAAGTGATGTTTTGCTGCAACATTCAAACATATATGAAAATTCACAGGTGTCAGTCAAACATCATGCTTTTGTTTGTAAAAAAACTGATTTTTTTAAAGGGTACTCTTACCAAGAAGAAGAGATAATTGACAAAAGTATTCAGAGTAGCCCTATTTTTGTTGGTGAACAATGAAAAGTACCAACTGTAAGCTATGGAGCCTCTCTGACCTTAAGTAAAGCTTTGTTCAATGTCAAGATTCCAAAACACTACAAGTTTCCAACAAGGCAGTGTGGAGTGTGGTAGAAATGATACTGGACTAGGAACTGGGAGGTCTGAATAGTATCTTGGGTCTATCCCCAGGTCTACCTAATGAACTCACCGACCTTATATCCTCTTCAACCTTGATCACCTTTCTTCAATGTCACTCTGCTGCCACAACTCCTATTCTGGCAACCTGTTGCCCTGATTGATGAGAACCCAGCACTGATCTGGCTCCAGACTCTGGTCATTGTTCTGGCATACTGCTATGTATATAAGGTCTACCCTCCCTTTTTTCCATCTCTTACACTGAGAAAAGTAATCAAGTTAAGTTTGCAATGGAAAAAAAGGAAAGAAGGAACGGAGGGAGAGAAAAGAAGGAAGGAAGGAAGGAAGGAAGGAAGGAAGGAAGGGAGAGAGGGAGGAAAGAAGGAGGAAGAAAAAGAGGTAGAGAAGGAAAGGGGGGTAGTGAGAAAGTGGACTGTGTTAGTTGCTTTACAAATATCTCATTTGATCCTCACAACAATGCTGGGAGTTACAAGGCTATTGTTATTACATTTTACAGTTAAAGAAACTGAAGTAAACAAAGGAAATGGTATGTTAATTGGAGTTATAGAACCCCCTGGATCAAAGCACCCATCCCTAGTCACCTCTCCCCATATGTATTCTCTCTCCTTTAGAATCTATTGGTATTTTGAGTACTTATCATGATTCATCATCATCATCATCATCAATATGTATGTAACCCTATGGTTTGCAAAACACTTTACAAATATCATCTCATTTGACCCTCACAATAGCCCTGATGGATGTTATCATTATTCCTGTTTTACCAAAGCTGATGGAGATTAAGTGATTTCCACATTGTGTAACTGGTAAGAATCTGAGACTGAATTTGACCTCAGGTCTCCCTGACTCAGAATCCAGTGCTTCCTACACTTCTCAACATCTGTTCTATTAAGACCAACCACAAGAAGTCCTCAGAAGGGGCACAGGGTTCCTTCAGCAGTCATTGATTTCTATTGGGGTGGATTTTTGGTGCCATGCTTCCCCATGGTAGAGGTAGCTACTGACAAATTAAGTTCTAACCCAGATTTCTGGGAGAGGGATCCCAGTTGTGTCAAGGCAAACAAGCTTGGTTCTTTGGCTACTCGTATGAAAAGATCACACTGGTAGCAAGGGAGAAACAAGACATCAACCACACACAGTTAATAAGGCACATAAAATACAAGGACAGATAGCAGAGGAAGATACAGAAAATAAGGTGAGAGAGGGAGACAGACAGCATGGAATGGATGGGGGAGGGGGAGATTCACATAGAGTCACATAAAATCCACTTAAATAGACTCCATTTACATTGAAGTTGGAAGCCCTAGAGCAACATGGATCCATAACAATTAGAGAAGAGGTCAAAAATGGGAGTTCCATTGTTATAGGACTCTAGTATGGGGATGACTTAAGTCTTTTATGAACCACCTTAAGGTTACCTCATTAACATAATGTTTTCTGGCTTTAATGCTGGTCTGGTGCTAATCTGCAGCTTTGCAAGTTAAGGGCCATTTATTGAGGTCTAGTTGACTTCTCTTAATTTTCAAATAGTATCTAAATGTGTCCTTAACTAATTTTGGAATGATGGATGAGATGAGATAGTTCCCTTTATTGTTTCATTTTCACACACACACACACACACACACACACACACACACACACACACCTATTTGACCCAGCTGGGACCCTGTTGTTCTCCCAGAAAGCCATATTAGGACTTCATTTGTCTCTTTCTCCCCCTTAGTTCTGATTTCCTATTTATTGTTACCCCCTAGCTTACTATGTGTTACCCCATACTTACAATACTAAATGATGGATAATGTTATATAAGCAGTGTTATAGTCCATTAATGAGTAGATATTAGTGAAGTAATTCTCCAAAGGAATGACACCAATATCTCTGCTTGGTTCTATGCTACTCAATATTCTTAACAGTAAGTTGTATGAAGATTGATTTGTTAAAATCTGCAAAATGCCTTTCTCAATAGGCACAGTTGCTGAACCATACTATCTGATGGAAATCTCTGTTCCATTTGAGCTCAGTGCATGATATTAATGAACTTTTTTGATAAGAGTACATCTACAGGCAGCTAGGTGGCACAGTGGATAGAGCACTGGCCCTGGAGTCAAGAGTACCTGAGTTCAAATCCAGCCTCAGATACTTAATAATTACCTTGGGCAAGCTACATAACCTCATTTGCCTTGCAATAACCTAAAAGAAAAAAGATAAGAATACTTCTCCTTCTTTTATGTCTCACTTAATTTCAGCCCTCAGATCACTGGATAAAGCTGCCTCAATGGTTAGATCAATTAAGGAATATTATAATGTCAACATATGCATGGGAGATACTTTGTTGGAAGAGAAATTTTAAAGCTATATTTTGCCAAGTCAAATAGATTTGTGCATGAGAGAGAGAGAGAGAAAGAGAGAGAGAGAGAGAGATCAAGAAACAGTAAATAAAATGGGATGTTATATTTTCTCTACTTTTTAGTCAATTAGAAAAATGGATAGAGCACTGAATATGAAGTCAGGAGGACATGAGTTTAATCTAGTCTCAGACATCTTTAAGCTTGATGACCCTGGGCAAGTCACTTAACCCTATCTATCTCTGTTTCCTTAACTATTAGATAAGGTAAATAAGAGTATTTATCTCCCAGAATTGTTGTGGGAGTCAAATGAGATAATATTTATAAAGTATTAGGGCACATAATAGGGGTTTAATAAATGCATGTTTCCTTTTTTCTTTCATAATTACATAACTGTGAAGATCTATAATCTTATCTTCTATAATCATCTACAAAAGCCTACATGCTCTATTTTAGGGGCTTTTTTTAATCACAGAGACTTTTGATACTTGCATAAACCATCCCCATAATGATTTTACAGAATCAAGTGAGCAAACATAAGAATAAGGAACTACTGATATCTCTTCATCCATCTTTTTTTATATTATCTATGATAGTTTCCATTTTTTTGTCTTCTTTTTGAAATAGCTTGAAAATTGATCCTTATGCAAAATGAATTGTATCACTTCTAGGACAGTCCTTCTGTATTCACTCAATTTGTACAGCAATTCTTCCTGATAATCTCTTTAACTACTATTTCTTCTTCCTCACATGTTACATTAGGGACTGAGTTATTAGAATCCAAATATTGTGGTTCTACTATCGCTGACAATAGAGCTCTATAGAAATCTTGGCAAATTTGTTCTACTTAATGTCAATTTGTTATCTATCCAGTTTAATGTAGAAATGTTATTGGACTGATCTAGCCTAGCTGGGAATTACACCAAGATTTCTGAAAGTCAATTTTCTCTTCCATTTCATATATGTGTGTGTGTTTATATGTGTGTATATATGTTTATATATGTGTTTGTATATACATTGTACATGTATGTATATATGAAGATATTGATCCCAATCTTTTATCAACACCTTTTAAAATTGTTTTTCAAATAAAGAAATATTACCCTGGGCTGCCAAATCTTTCCAGTTACAAGGAGGGCCAAAGTTTTCTACTTGAGGCAATTTCTGGACTCTTCTGGCATTCTTGTCATGGAAATCTGGTTAACTTAGCATCAGTTAAATGGTGATAAGCAAATGTTTATGTGCTAGGTACTATGCTAGATACTAAAGATATAAATATAAAAATTAGACAGTCCTTGGCCTTCAAGAAGCTCACATCCTTTAAAAAATTAAAGTAAATATAATTTTTCTCCATTTGACTTTTTTAGAGAAAGGTAACTAACTGCAAGAGAGAAAGAGAGAAAGAAAGAAAGAGAGAGAGAGAGAAAGAAAGAAAGAAAGAAAGAAAGAAAGAAAGAAAGAAAGAAAGAAAGAAAGAAAGTTGGAATATAAAGTGACTATTCATTGGGCTTCTGAAAATGCTTGCACAATGAATGCTTGCACAATGCTACATTAAATCAATAAGACATGAACTCAAGTAATATCTCTAAATTAATTGAACAGATTTTTGTAAAAAGGTAATAAGGCCCAAAGAAACTCCATTTTTCTCCCAAACATTTTCCTTATCTTTCACTCCAACCATTCATTCATTACTAGGCTAAGAAAGTCCACACAGCTGCTGAAAGCTAATATATTCAGAGTTCCAACAAGGACACATACAATTTTCATATGAGTATGTTCCTACGTGCAAAGTCACATAAAACATACTAAGGAACCACCTGCTAAAAGAATACAAAAAGTAAATACGAAGTGATGGAGAGTAGCAGAACCAGGAGAAAAGAAATCTGGGTTCTATATGCTAAGTAGATCTGTGACCTTGAATAAGTCAGTTAAAGATCTTGACCTCTAAAAGAAACCTACTCTTAGGAGGACAAGGAATCAATTCAGTAGCAAGTTATGATGAAGCAGCAACTTATGAGATAAGATCATATCATTGTCCAGTGCACAATGGATGCATTGTACAGGCAAGGGTTTACAAAACAAAATGAAAGAGAAAAAAAAAACCACTCAGGACCTGAGGTTCTGTCTTAGTCTCTGTCTCTAACTTTCTGTCTGTCCCTATCTCTGTCTCACTTTCTCTGTCTCTATTCTCTCTCTATTCTGTCTCTCTGTTTCTAATTTTCTGTCACTGTCTCTCTCTGACTCTTCTTTGTTTCTCTATCTTTTTGTCTCTGTCTCTGTCTCTTTCTGACTCTCTACTGCTCTTTAAAATTCTACTCCCATCTCTCACTCTACCAAGATGCTTGCCTAACTGGAAATCAGGCCTTCATGCTACTTCCTATAGTCTCCTTGCAAAGTCCCTAATTGAGTACTATTTTCCCCTTCCCCTCTTTCCAATTTTCTGTTATGTATTTCCATCCATCCATCCATCCATCCATCCATCTATCCATCTATCTATCTAACTACCCATCTACTTACCCTACCTACCCACCCACCTATATTATCTAGCTATATCAATAATACATCCAATAAGTGATCATCTAGTCTCTGTTAAAAACTTAAAGTGTGAAGCAACACACACAACCTCTTTTGGACAGCTCCAACTGTGAGGGTTTTTTTATTTTTTATTTTTTTTTTTTTTGAGTTTTTAGTTTTGCAATTTGTACCCATTTCTCTTAGTCCTACCTTCTGGGGCCAATCAGATCTAGTGTAATTCTTTACCACAACAATCCTTCTGGGGGATACAGTTTAAGTCATGCAACAAATCAATGTACAAGAAGAGAACTCATTAGCCTTAAATCTTCAGTTTCAGGCTTCAATAATTAATAACCTCTTAAGAAAAAGTTTAGTTTGCTTTTTTAAAGTCAAATAAAATTTACCATGAAATTAGAATATTTTATCTACAAATAACTAAAGTTTAGATTTTTTTCATAGCAAATATACACAGAAAAGTGTATATTATGCCATTTTTAGACATTTAATCATATATGGGCAAGAAATAAAATAGAAAGAATTCTGATTTTGTAATATCCACAGACAGTCCCCAAACTCATTTTAGGAACTGGTTTCTCTATTTTTTAACAGTGTGATAAATTAAGAAAATTAATTTTAACTCTTTCCTCCTATTAAGTGTGGGAGAAAGAAAAAAAAATTTCCCAAATATCATCAGTCAGGTAAGGAATAAACACACCATCCTAAAGGATGATGACCAAGAAGTCATAGATAATGAGTTCTTTCCTTGTTGACTTTGCTATTTCCTGACTATGTTATGAGAAAGTTACTTAAGCCCTGACAATTGTTTCCTCAACTCTAAAATAGAAATAATAATAATAATAAGTCAGCTTTTTGGCAACAAAATAAATAAAGTCTGATTTGAAGAGTTATAATGAAGAATCTTTTTTAAAAAAGAAAAAAAAATATATATATATATATATATATAAATGTTGATAAACTCAAGCAATTGATGAATAAGAATTCAATTCCAGGAGGGAATGGATAAGATGCACCTTGGTATGAGAAAAGGTGAGTATTTTTTCATTGCAGGGTGGAACACACCAGAGATAACAGCTGGAATGAAACAAGGATGAGAATTCTCAGTATTTAAGGAGTCTAGCAGGTTTCTTAAAATAGCCCCTCCAATAGCTGTGCAATACATAACCAATTTCACAATAAGAAAATTCTTTGATTTCCAAAGGAAATCCATTGCCATCATACTTATTTGCAACATGAGGAACAGATATAATAAAAATCAGAGTTTATGCTATGGCAATTCCTAGCTCCTTGTCCATAGAGAGTCTGCCATATATCAGTTTTTTCATCTATAAAATGAATTACAATTGGAAAACACTTATAAAGTACTCTGTGCAAAAAAACTAGACTTATGGATAGAAAAACAAGGTAGTTCCTGCTCTTAAGGAGCTCACATTTTTTATTAAGGGAGATAAACATAGAAGAGGTGTTAGTATTAGTGAAGATGAAAAGGGCCAGGAGATTGCAGGTAGCAGCAGAGTCGGATGGTAAGACCCGGAGAGAAATGGCAAAGCAGAAGATTCCCCCATTGACTTGTTGAGAGGGGTATAAGTGTCCAAATGTTGAATATAGTTCTGTATTACCAAAGGGAGAGATGGGAATGATAAAAATTCAGCATATTCAGCCTGGATAGATTGTCTAGTACCAGTGGAAACTGGACAGTAAGGGTTATGGCAAGAAAGGTAAGAGCTTCTTGGGATCTGTTCCAAGCGGACCTTCAGTTGGCATCTGAATGGCAGATTCAGCTGGCTTTGGAAGGAGATCTCCAGAGAAAATACTTATCTGTGTTGTTGTTATTCAGTTGTTTCAGTCATGTTCAACTATTCATCATCCCATTTGGAATTTTCTTGGCAGATACTAGAGTAGGTTATCATATCATCTTCCAGCTCATTTTATAGATGAGGAAACTGAGGAAAACAATTAAGTGACTTACCCAGGATCATACAGCTAGTAAGCTGAGACTGGACTTGAACTCAAGAAGATGAGTCATCCTGATTCCAGGCTAAGCTTTTGATTCACTTATCCCACCTAGCTGCACAGCAAAATTTATCTTATAGTATTTTCACTGTGAGTGAAATAATTTATAGTATTTTATAACCATAAGTAATGGAGACAGCTTGGTGGTATAGTAGAGAAAACATTGAACTTGGGAGTCAGGAAGCTCAGAAATCAAATCCTGTCTCAGACTGACTAGCTCTGCGATCCCAGGAAAGTTATTTAATACTTCTTAGCCTCCCTTTCCTCATCTATAAAATGGGCATAATAAGAAAACCTAATTCAAAGGGTTGTGAAGATCAAATGAGATAACACATATAAAGATGTTATGGGGCTACAAAATGTAACTATTAAAAATTTTTAAAATATAAGACATTATTTTTTGCAGTACTAGTATTATAAATGCAGAATGACCTGCTCGTCTTCAACCAATGAAGGTTTGTTTCATTATGTATCTTTTTTTTTAAATCAAATGCACAGAATGAGTTTATTCCTAGTGTTTCAGAAGTTTCAGCATTTTGAGTGATGGAAAATTGCCACTTAGTTGGGGAATGAATGAGCTTTAAATAGATCCCATTATTTTTACAAGGTTATTATTGTAACAGTTTCATGCTTAAAAAAAAAAAAACCTGCCCTTCAGTTCTACCCTTATTGCAGGTTTATGATCAGTCCATTAACCTCCAGCCAGCCCCAGCTTTTCACTTCAAGACACAGTAAGTTTTCAACCATGGTTATTGCACAGAATAAAATTATCCTTTATTGGCCCACATAATGTTTCTGACAAGTTCACTCTGTGAGTTTGTTAGGTAAGTCAAAGATCAAAAACCAGAGCATGAAAGAAGAAACTTGCTGAAATTTTTAAAGCCTTTAACCTATTTCTATATGATTTCAAATAAGTGTATAGCATTATGGTTTAAAAATGATCCTCATTATCAGTGACTCTGACCCATAGTGGTTATGGGATCCAGGGAAGTCCCTTTACTTCTCAGGAGACTCACTAAACCTTTAAACTGCAGAGGAGGTGGGGATCACTATTAGAAGAGGGAATTTCCTTCCCGGGGTCTCCCTACATCAAAGAAATCCTAAGTCTGGACATGAAACAGAAAATTCTAATTCATGATTTGACTGGGTTGATTAAAAATCTTGTGGAAGGAAGGAAGGAAGGAAGGAAGGAAGGAAGGAAGGAAGGAAGGAAGGAAGGAAGGAAGGAAGGAAGGAAGGAAGGAGGGAGGGAGGGAGGGAGGGAGGGAGGGAGGGAGGGAGGGAGGAAGGAAGGAAGGAAGGAAGGAAGGAAGGAAGGAAGGAAGGAAGGAAGGAAGGAAGGAAGGAGGAAGGCAGGAAGGAAGGAAGGAAGGAAGGAAGGACTTGTAACTACAATGGGATGTTTATCTCCATCCTACATTTCTTTTTCATTTTATTCTTCCTGAGTACCTAATATAGTATTTGACAGACAGTAGGAAAAATGTTAATTGATGGTTGGCTAATTCCCTCCAGAAGAGGGGCACATGACCCAAACTAACATCTGTTTTATTTTTATTCAATTTGAAATACTTTTAACATATCTGATTTTTGGTGTTTTTAATGACCTTCCCCCCAAACAATAGAAGAAAAAAATCTGTATTTTCCTAAATACCACATTAAGGAAAGTGCCCCAATAAGCGATCACTCTCTCTGCAAAGGACTTTAGTTTCTGTTTGGCAACCTGGTTGGGTTAGACACTATTTTCCCCGTAATTGATCTCAGGATTTAAGAGAATTTGAGAGAAACTGAACTTTTCTGACTTATGGAAAGGCTAGGTTGCCACCTACTGTTGAAATGTGGCTTGAATTTACAGTTGCTTATGTTCTCCTGGACTCCAAAGTAATATTTAAGCCAAGTACAGAATGAGAAAAATTTACTACTTACAAGAATGAATATAAGTATATTCTATACATACACATATAGCCATAGTGTCCCACTTGATAGAATGGTAGAATTTTCAAGTTAAAAAGGACATGAAATGGACACAGTGGAAAGAGCCTAAGATTGAAGTCAAAAGAGCAGAGTCCAAATCCCAGTTCTGTCATTCTCTATTTGTGAGACCTGGGCTAGTTAGCCCCTCCAGACCTGAATTTTTCATCTTTAAAGAGAGGTTTATACTAAGATCCCTGTACTCAACTGATCCAATTCCCTTATTTTATAGACAAGGAAGTGGGTGGAAAAAGGCAACAAGGATTTTTCCAAGGTACATAGTGAGCTAGCCTCAGAGCAAGGACAAGCACCCAGATGTCCGAGTTCTTCATCTAGGGTTCTTTCAATTCTCACCACCACCACCACCACCTACTTCCACCTTCCCCATCCAAAATTTAAAAATCAGCTGAAACATAGTTTGAAATGTGTTTGATTAGAAATAAATAAAATATACTATCTGATTGAATCTTAAAACCAAAAGAGGACAGAAGTCCTCTTTGATTTACAGATTAAAAAGGTGAACTTATGTGTCTAAGATATTACAGAAAGAAAAAGTCAGGAAAGAGTTCAGAACCCAGGTCTTCTGATTCCCCATCAAGGTTTCTTTTTACCACATCCACAGCAATTGAGTATCTAAAGTAGTGATTTTATGCAGATACTCATTCATTTAATATTTATTGAGTGAATAAATGCTGTTCATCCTTCATTCTCAAAGAATGACATCACATGATAATATCTTGACTCATGTGTGAATTGGATTATCATCAACCTCTCTTTCTTTGAAGTCCAGCGGCAAGACAAAAGAGGAGATAATTGTCAATGGCCCAAGATGCAGTGAATGATCTTGACTGTCTGACCTAGCTCTAAGCACTCCACTTCTAAGCTTCATCTGCCTTCAAAGTCTTTGGAACAAATTGTTCTCCTATGACCATTTGCCAGGAAACAGCATCACACACTTGAGGTAGACATCCCCCTAACTCACCAATACATTGAGTCCCATCAGATACCCTCAATCTGGTTAAACTAGTCTATAGGCACAATTTTACCCAGGGCCTGAGACAGCTTCTTAGAGCCACAGGTGAGCGTTGAGTAATAGATAAACACAAAAGGTAGATGTGCAGCCCCAGAAGAGCTCAACAAGCCTCCACAACAGTGGGGTTTAACACCCCAAATAACTCAAAATGAATAATCATAAATGCATAAAGTGGTGATACACTAGGTAGTCAGGGAGGGAGGTCACCAATGGCTGGGGGAATTAGGAAAGGCTTTCTTCTCTGGAAAGGAGAAAGGACATCTTTACAAGTCAACCAGTACAAAAATGCATCCAAATTCATATAATACACTCAAATTTATTTGGAGGACAAAAGGGTGGAAGAATACAGTGGGGTGGGGGAGTATGTTGTGGTGCCTGAGCTTAAGTGAACCAAGGGAATCCAAGAGGCTGAGATAAGAAACGAAAACATTCCAGGCTTGGGAAATATCCTAAATGAAAACCTGGAATTGGGAACCGAAATGTTGTGAAAGGGAAGAGCAAATAGAACAGTTTGACTTTGATGTAGAATAGGGCATAAGAGATCAGTTTGGAGAGACAGAAGAGAGCCACACTGTGAGGGACTCAAAAATGCCAAACAGAGCAGTTTGTTGAATTCTGTCATAGCACTAATAGGGAGCAATGGAAGTCATTTAACCCAAGGAGTCTTTGGGGTTTTTTGAGCCATCAATAAATTTTTAACTTTATGAACTTTTTTTAAGAATTGTAATGCATGTATTTGTAAAGGAAGTTGGCAACAATACATGGGGTAATGTCAGGTAGTGAAGTGCCCAGATGTTCTGGATAGGGGCAATTAAGAAAGAGTTGGAAGAAGTCTTTATAGCCTCCTCTGCTGTTATTATTCATCAAAATAGTCAATGAATTCCTAAACCAATCATCAACTGAATGGTCACTCTGCAAGAGGCAGAACAAGCACTGAAGGGCATGCAAAAACAGGGTTCCTACCCTACAGAAGCTTACAATCTAGGAAAGAAAACAATATAGGATATCAATAGTGCAGGGTAAAAAACCACTTCCTCTTCCATTTCAGCCAAATTTGTTAGACATACATTTTTATTATTAAAAGCATTATTCTTTCTCCCAATAAAAACAGAAAGGTCCACTCTGGTAGTTTCCAATTCATATTTTATAGTAATCAGGAAGCAAAAGAAATACAAATAAAAAGACCCTGCCCTCAGTGTTGCCTATATTGTTTTCTTGATTCCAGAAGACTTAGAAAGATTATCTACAAATTTTTTTATGGTATATACAAATAATTAAAATAATGAATATGTATGAATAGTTGATTGTATTTGCTTGTTGAGAATTAGGGTTGAGCTTACTAAATTTAGTCAACAGATCTCCTTCATGGTTCCTTCTTTCCTCTCTGATCCCTAAGTAGATCTCTCTACATTTCTATCTTTGTCCCTTCTCTTCTGATGCCTTCTCCCTTGACAATTTGATCATGATGTAAACGATGAAAATTTTTTATATTATAATAATCTTATTGTGAGAGTAATCATAGACCTCTCCCCCCCCCAAAAAAAAGTATGGAAAAAATTCAAAAATAGTGAGAGAAAAAAAAAATGTCCTTCAGCCTGTGTTCAGATTCCAATGGCTCTGTCTCTGGGATGAGTTGTCTTCTTTATCATAAGTGCACCAGAGAAGTTGCTTCAATATTTTTCCCACAGTTGCCATTACTAGCTGTATTCCCTCCACTATATTCCATCCCACTTTCATTTATTCCATTCTCTCTCTGTCCTTTAACCCTGCTCAGAAGTGTGTTGGATCTGAGTATCCTCTCCCACCATCTTCCCTCTCTTCTGTCACTTATTCCCTCCTTCCCACCCCCCTTTCCCCCTTATCCCATCCTTTTCCTCTCATTTTTCTCTAGGGTAAGATGGATTTCTCTACCCTATTAAGTATGTATGTTATTTCCTCTCTGAGCCATTTCTGATGAGAATGAAGGCTCACTCATTCCCCCTCGCCTTCCCCCATTCTGTTCCATTGTAAAAGCTTTTTCTTGACTCATGTGAAATTTCTTAGCTTCTTCTTCATCTCCTTTTCCTTCCTCCCAGTACTTTCCTTTATCACCCATTGACTGCATCTTTTTATTATATTATACCATTATATTCCACTCCTTCCTGTGTCCTGTCTATATATGCTCCTTCTAACTACTCTTATGAATGAGAAAGTTCATATGAGATATCACTATCTTCTTCCCATGCAGAAATATAAACAGTTCACCATCATTAAGTTCCTCATAATTAGTCCTTCTCTTCCACCCCCTCTATGGATCACCCTGAGTCCTGTACTTGGAGATCAGCATTTCTGTTCGGCTCTGGTTGTTTCGATAGGAAAGTTTGAAAGTACCCTGTTTCATTGAAAGTCCATCTTTTCCCCTGAAAGAGGATGTTCAGTTTTGCTGAGTTGATTCTCAGTTGTAAACCAAGATCTTTTGACTTGTGAAATATCATATTCTAAGCCCTAAAAGCCCTTAATGTAGATGCTGCCAGATCCTGTGTAATTCTGACTATAGAGCCACAGTAGTTGAGTTGCTTGTTTCAGGCAGGTTTTGGTATTTTCTCTTTGATTTGGGAGTTTGGGAATTTGGCCATAATATTCCTAGAAGTTTTTCTTTTGGGATCTTTTTCAGGAGATGATCGGTAAATTCCCTCAATTTCTATTTTACCCCCTGCTTCTAGGATCTCAGGGCAATTTTTCTGTATTATTGTTTGAAAAATGAAGTCTAAGCTCTTTTCCCTGGTTGTGACTTTCAGGTAGCCCAATAATTTTTTTTATGTTTTTTTTTTCAAGGCAATGGGGTTAAGTGGCTTGCCCCAGGCCACACGGCTAGGTAATTATTAAGTGTCTGAGGCCGGATTTGAACTCAGGTACTCCTGACTCCAAGGCCAGTGCTCTATCCACTGCGCCACCTAGCCACCCCTAGCCCAATAATTTTTTAATTATCTATTTTGGATCTGTTTTCAGGGTCAGTTGTTTTTCCAATATTTTTTGGATCTGTTTCCAAGGTCAGTTGTTTTTCCAATGAATTATTTCATATTTTCTTCTAATTTTTTTTATTTTTTGGTTCAGTTTTATTTCTTCCTAGGTTCTCGCAAAGTCATCTGCTTTCTTTAGTTCCATTCTACATTTGAAGGAGTTATTTTCTTCAGAGTGTTTTTTATCTCCTTTTCTAGCTGGTCAATTCTGCTTTTTAAGACATTCTTCTCATTTGCCTTATGTATTGCTCTTTCCATTTGGCCTATACTGTTTTTAACATATTGTTTTCTTCAGTACTTTTTGTATTTCTTCCACCAAGCTGCTGACTTGGTTTTCATGATTTATCTGTATCGTTCTCATTTCTCCTCCCAATTTTTCCTCTACCTCCCTTAATTGCTTTTCAAAGTCTTTTTTTTTTTAGCTTATCCATAGCCTGAACCCATTTTCTATTTCTCTTAGAGGTTTTTGGATACAGAAGCTTCAATTGTATTATCTTCTGAGTATATATTTTGGTCCTTCATTGGACCAAAGTAATTTTCTGTGGTCTGATTCTTCTTTTTTCTATTGTTTGCTCATTTCCTCAGCCTATGACTGATTTACTGCACTTCCAAGGTTTTGGTAGGTTTGGAGGACAATCCACAGGAACCTTAATTCTTCCAAAGTCTTATGAGAGACTTCAGGCCCTCCCCTCCTGCCCTGGAGCTGTGAGGATGGCCCTGCTCAACTATGGTGGTGTTATGGGGACTCAGAATGCAACCTGGACCTGAGTGTAGGCAAACAGCTGAGTCCTGCCCCAGGGAGAGCAGATACCTCTGTAGTCTCCCCCCCAACCCCTTTACTGTCTATGGACTGAGAATTCTGATGCTGGGTGGCTCTGCCAACTTTGCTGCAGGTTCTCACCACAGGGTTGCTCTGAGGCGGGAGTTGCACTTCGACTCACTCTGATGCAGCAGAGTTCTCTCACCACCCCTTCCAGCTGTCCTGGATAATTAAACTTCACCCTCTGCCAGGGACCCAGATGTCCCACCCAGCTGTGCTGCCCTGAGGCTGCTGCTGCATTGCAGCTTTTCCCAATCCCGGTCCCAGTGGAACAGACCTGTCCTGGAGATCTTAGACTGGGAAATTGTATCATTCAATCTTTCTGTGGGTTCTGCCCCTCTAGATTTTGGCTAGAGTCATAATTTGATGACTTTTGGAATTTTGGGGGAACGAATTTCTGGGAATTCCTGCCTTCACACCACCATCTTGGCTCCACCCCCAAATGATCACTTTTATGTATATAATCTCTCTTCCTTTGGTCTTATTTATAATTCCTCTTGAACAAATCAATGTAAATACTCCACCCACATCTTAACTAAACATATCTAATTCAAAATTGAGAGTACCACCAACATACCCCTTTTGCTATCTTCCTGTTTCCTAGATACAGTATTCCATTTCCCACTTCTATGTCTTTGTATAAGAGGTCTCCCATGCCTGGAATGCATTCCTTTCTTTTCCCAGCCTGTTGGAATCACTAGTATCAAACATCAAAACTTTGGAATCATCAATAACTCTTCTGTATACTTCATACACCCCAACACACATTCGATGAGTCACCAAGTTTTGTCAGATTTATCTCTGTAATATGTCTTGTCTCTATTTCCTCTATTACATTTCCACAATCACCCACATTATTGCCAACCTTTATTACCTCTTTCTTGGATAGTATCCTAACTGGTGGTCTTGTTTTCACTCTCACCCCTCAAACCATGCTTCATATTGCTGGCAATATAACTTGCCCAGTAAATAGATCTGATCCTATTACTTCCTTTCTAAAAAACATGAATTTGGCATTTATTGTATAAAACAGGGATGGGGAACTTACTGTCCACTGGCTGTAAAGGTCTGACATTGTCAAGGCAGACATAGCAGGGTTCAAAATTCAATAAATCTAGTAGCTTTTTAAGGTGCATTAAATGTTTGACCAAATATAGTTTGCAAATGATCTTATATCAACATGTCCCTTGGCAGAAAAAGGTTCCCCACCATTGGAATAAATATAAATTCCATAGTCTTGAGTCAAGACCTTTAATAATTTGGTTCCCATCTGCCTTTCAACACTTATTTTTCAGTTACCATCACCCTCCTTCACAAATATTATGTTCCATCCAGAGTCTTAAATAGGAATTCTTGTACCAAGAACAAATTCAATTTGTGAAATGGGATTTAACATGCAATCAGACAGAGGACAATCTGCCTTAGGCACATCCATCCCAGAAGAAGAAACTTTCCATACCCTCACCAAAATCTGGACTATACCTTCATGGCATAACAAATAGTTCCCAACCTCTTCATTTCTCAGAAGATGATGAAAGAGTGGAACAATGAGGAAAAGTAGGTCCTAGAAGAGAGATGCCATGACAATGGGTCCCTAAGGGATAGATGTCCAGGACAGCCTGGGGGAATAAGAAGTTACAACATGTAGTAAAGGCTGATGGAAGATTACATGGATTGGGTTAGAAGATGGATCAGAAGACTGCCTCAGGGAAGAAGTTATTTCCTCCATCCTTCACAGTTTTGGGTACCATCAAGTAAAGCCTAAGTTACTCCATTTTAGAGTGAATTGAAGATAAATTAAATGACTCATAAATTTTTTTACCTCCCAGTTCCACATATTTATGTTCATCTCTCATATTGGAATGGACTTGCCCATTTCTGCCTGTTAAAATCCTACTCTTCCCCCAAGGTCTAGCCAGATGCCACCTCTATAATGAATCTCATAAATGAAATTGACCACCTTTTCCTGGATGATTAACACCAGTCTATTTACATGAGAAAGATCCAACAATCATCTTCTAACATGCATTATTTTTATTTTTGTATAAGTCTTATATTCCCCAAACTGGTAAGTTGCTTGAAGACAGGTACTATATCATACTTACTTTCACTGAATTATTGTTTATGTCTTCAGTTTGATCATAAAAATCAATATTTTGCAATAGTTTAAAGGACATATTTTGAAACATCATCAGATTTATGACTTCATCAAAGTAGAATTACCCCTAATATTGCAGATCACAACCTCACCATTCCTTCTCTGTAATTCTAGTGCAAATTCTCCTATCATCAATTATCTACAATGTTCTTCTAACCTTTCTATGGTTCTTGAATTTTGTTATAAAAACCAGTACAACAATGGAACTGAACATCAGCTACCTCTCATTCTTGCTACATGATGGCTCCAACCCCTTTTCCATCTATAAATTTTCTTGATAGTTTTTATACTTCTTGCATGCAATATTTTAATTAATTCTGACAATAGAAATATGAATAGAAACATCTCATTTCTATCACCAAATATATGTTTCTTTTTTCTTTGAAATATATGTAAAAATGGGTATTGATATAATTATATATAAACAATTTTACAAGGCCAAAGAAATAGCATATTTCCTTTGATAATAAAAATGTTCATACCTTATCTGTTGTCTACTATTTTATTTCTACTTCAGATGGCTATCCTTCCAGCCATCTTCAAGTGAATGACATCTTGTAAACAAGTCAGAAAGAACAAAAAACTGCTTCATTCAAAATGATTACAATCACTGCAGGAAAATACATTATCATCCGGTACATCTTATCCTGTACTGTTATCTGAGTCTATCCATTGTTTTTTAGCTGTTTGAAAGACTTCCCTCATTGTAGTAAGGTATATTCAATCACTAGATTCAGTAGATACCATCAAGCACTCAAGAGTATGGCACATATTGTGAAATTATCCATGAGTCAAAGCAAGTGAATCTTAAATCAATACACAAGTGGGTCACTTGTCCTGTTCCTTGGTCAGAAAATGCTAGAAATATTTCAATTTTTTCAATTTCTTTTCTGTGCATCTTCTGAGCATTAGACAATGAAAACAAGAAAAATAAATTGCTACGAGAAATAGGAGTTTAATAATGGTTTCCATGATCCCTGATTTTATTATCAAGTATGCCATTTTGTACAGAAACAGAAACTCATCTGGAAAAAATGGTGGTATGGAAACTACTTAAGTATTTATTTGACCTATAAAATGCATAACTAGGACACTGAAGGTAGTAGTCTATATAGTAAAATAACATGGAGAACAGAAGTCATAACTTATTGTGAATTTTTTAGTGGAATGAATTTGAAATACCCAAGTAATCAGTGAGATTTGAGATTTGGCCCAAATTTTCTACATTGCTTTGTATCCATAGCCAGTCTGAAGAATAATAATTTCTAAAAATATGTGTGTATGTTTGTGTAGATATACATACAGATGTATGTATGTATGTATATACATATATTTGTATATTTATTCTTTTGTCGATTCATGTCAAGAGATTATTGAGTCGGGGCAGCTAGGTGGTGCAATGGATAAAGCACCGGCCCTGGAGTCAGGAGTACCTGGGTTCAAATCCGGTCTCAGATACTTAATATATTACCTAGCTATGTGGCCTTGGGCAAGCCACTTAACCCCATTGCCTTGCAAAAAGAAAAAAAAGGAAGTAGAAGGGAGCACAGAGATCTTCTAATCCAATGACTAAACTGTACAGATAAGCAAACCGAGGTGAGATATTGAGCAGTAGGGCTTTATCTTGGACCCTCTTCTCCCTCTATACTGACTTACTCAGTGAACTCATCCACTTTCAAAGGTACATGATCAGTACTATGTAGATGATTCTCAGATATATCTATCTATATAGATGGACAGATGAATGGATGAACAGATGGATGGACTGTCAGCAGACAGACAAATAGATAAAAGTTCTATGTAGATGACTAAGATATATGTATATATATATATATATATATATATATATATATATAGGGATATCTCAGAAATATATATACATTGTTTATATATATGTATATATGTATTATGTATTTATACATACATATATCTGTGTGTCACCAGCCCTAATCCCTCTGTTAAAATAAAATCACACATCTCTAATAGACCCATAAGCATCCCAACTCCATGTGTCCAAATTGGAACTCATCCTTATATTGCCTCCTTTTCCAAACTTAACAATTACTGACAAGAATTCCACCATCCTTCAGCTTCCAGACTTCTAAACTCAGTTTTATCTATCCATGACTCCCCACTTTCATTGACCCCAAATATGCAATCTATTACCAAATCTTGCTGTTAAGGTTTCTACATTCATATTTCTAATGTGTCCCCAAGAGACTCACATTGCCATAACCTTAGTTGCAGGTCTTTTAGCAACTCTTGCCTGGATTATTGAAATTTCCTTCTACTACAAACCATCTTCCCCTCAGTGCCAAGATAATCATTCTAAAGTATAAATCTGCCCATATCACAGTGAGCTCCTGTCACTATCAATCTCCAAAATTAAGTAATAATGTACCTCATAATGTTTCATCTATAAAAAGAAGCTCCACCAGCTTTGAAATCAATGATCTTGATTTGAATGAGTTGTGTATGTATAGAGAAGGGACTAGCACTGATACATATATGAGCTATGAGGAAGAACTCTGTGTATCGTCCAAAACCAGGAGAACGTATAGGCTCCCCATTAGCATGACCAGGGAGAACTGGCTGTCCTTAACAACTGAAAAAGGATAGTAACCAGGAGAACCAGTTTAGATCAGTGATGAATACCAGATGGAGTGAGTACAACTGGGAGGGAAACAGAGCTGTCTTCTTAAGAGAACATAGCAATCTGTTCATCTCTGAGTATCTCATGGAAGCATCCCATAACAAAGTTCCAAGACATCTGGGACTGGACTTGTGAGAATAGCAGCATTCACAGGAGCTGTTTGATATAATTGATATAGGCTTTGGATAATAGAATCCCAACAGGAAGGTGTTCTGGTTTAAGCTCAAACTTGACTGAGGCCAAGGATGTTATTCAAGAAACTGCAACCCAGGGAAATATAGTTGCTCGTCCAAGATTACATGAGTAGTTAGTCAGAGATGGGAGGATAAAATAAATGTTTGCTAACTGAAATCAAAATATTTTTAATTATAGATGAAAAGAAAGAACATGTCTTTAAAAATATTTGTTTAGAAAAATTAGTTATAAGGAAAAATTGGGAGGATAGCAATAGATAGCATATGAGATCTTCCAGTGATTACAGAATTAGAATATAATATCTATGTCTAGAATAAATCTGAATCTATATAAAAGTAAATGTTTATAGGAACATATGAAGGCTCATTCCTTTTTGGAAAGAGACCAACTCCACAAAAACCACAAGGCTCATTATACTTGATTTCTTCTGATTCTTGTGGCATGCTGCATTTCATCCAGAACATTTCTCACAGACTCTACACAAACTTCTCCCTTGTGATCTTTCTGAGAAGCCAAATTCCATACATGTTCAAAGTTCTCATCAGTAAGATTGACACCAATATTCCGTAAAATCTGGGCAATCTAAAAGATATGATTTTAAAATCTGAGTGTCATTTTAAAAAGTAATATAAATTAAGCATTAGGTTATGTCTTTGCATACTAGAGAGATGGTAGGGAGCAAGGCTCAAAGACACAATAGTTTTTAAGACAGTTTGTATTAGCAGGCACTTAGAGATAATGAGAAAAGAGGGGAAGGAAAAGGTAGGAAAGAAAAAGATAACTAAATGGAAAATGCAAGGTTATGAAGAAGGATGAGAAACAAGAGGAAACAAAATTAAGAAAAATTTTATAACTGTGAAAATGTTAGGGGAAAGGGAAACAAAGAAAGAATACATTGGGAACAGGGAAGGCAATCATGGCAAGTATCATTGAGATAAAAATGAAAAAATAAAACAGTGGTTCTGGAAAATTTTTTCTTAAAAAAAAACTATCATAGTAGAGAAATCTACCTTTATACAAGAATAACAATACCCCATCCCATTTCTGCTCATTCACATTCAACAAGAAATAAGTAAGGTCATCATCATCTTTGCTGTGATTCAATCATCCAGCCATGGCCGACTCTTGGTGACCCAGTAGACACGGTATGTCAGACCCTTCTATTTGGTGAATGGTCTGAATTAATTCAAGTATTATCTGATTTGATCTCCTTGTTGTCCAAGGAACTCTCCATAGTCTTCTTCAGCACAACAATTTGAAATGCTGATTCTGGGTATTCAGTTTTCAATTATACTCTAGCTTTCATCACACATGGATAGCTCAAACTAGTCAAAATAATGGAGTCTTTCAGAATTTTTATTCCAAGTTCCAAGATTCTTTTGGGACATTTCCCCTTATCAATGATAACCCATTCTAGACTTCTCTACCTTTCAGGTCCCAGACAATTATCTATAACTGACAGAATGACCCATTCCATACAACTAAATTGGATGCATAGTTGTCTCAGTTTTGCTTCTCTTTAAGGGGCCAGTGTGGCACAATGAGAAAAGAATAGGATTGGGGATCTGAGAGCATTAAATAATAAAAAAAAATGATAAATACGCAAATAAAAGATCTAGAAGTCCCAAGTTCACAGGAAGAGGGGGTAGAAGGGAGAGGAGATAAGAACTGGGTTATATATTTAAGAAAGTTGCTGAGAAGGTCCAACATTTTCTCAGGCTGCATGGAAAGGGAAGGGAGATATCTACAGTAAATGGGATCACTGATAAAAGGAACTTAGAGGGGCGGCTAGGTGGAGTAGTGGATAAAGCACCGGCCTTGGAGTCAGGAGTACCTGGGTTCAAATCCAGTCTCAGACACTTAATAATTACCTAGCTGTGTGGCCTTGGGCAAGCCACTTAACCCCATTTGCCTTGCAAAAAAAAAAAAAAAAAAAAAAAGGAACTTAGAGTGCTCTAGTGCCATCTTTTTGCATTTTTGGTTCAGTAGTAGAATTCTCACCTGCCACACAGGTGGTCTGACTTTGATTCCTGACCAATACACTATAAATTTGGGGGCAGCTATGGTTCAGTCCATAGAGCTCTGGTCCTGAAGTCAAAAGGACCTGAGTTCAAATCTGTCCTCATATACTTACTAGCTGTGTGCCCTTGGACAAGTCATATAACCCTGATTGCTTCATATACAGGGCCATCTCCAGTCATCCTGATCCATATCTGGCCACTGGACCCAGATGGCTCTGGAGGAGAAAGTGAGGCTGGGGACTTAGCACAGCCCCCCTCATTCAAATACAATTCAGATGAATGTCATGGCATCACCTCCTTAATGTCATGGTCTTCTTCTAGAATAACATATATAATCCTCTATTTTATAGTTCTCTATGGAAATACTCAAGTTTATTGATGCTTGTTAAGTAAATAATAAAAATTAAATAAAATATGAAAAAAAGGAAAAAAGGAACAAAGAACAAACATCATCATCACAAATGAAATCCCTTAAAGGGATTTCAGAAGGAGGCATAATGAGGATTTGAACTTGAGTTCTCGTGATTCCACAAGGCAGTTGTCTCTGGAAAGTGACTCTAATTAAAATAATTGGAATCTATAAAACACTTTTTTTAAGAAATAGAGAAAGAAGTTAATATCATAGTGAATATATGGGGAGAAAGAAGCATTTATCATATGGTCAATTTGGCAAACATAAATTTCTCTCTGTGAGACAAGGAGGACCAGTTACCACAGTGACCATGACTTTGTGCTTACCTATAAAGTCTTGCTGAAACCAAGGTGAGATACCTGTGAAATGAAGTTATGTACCAGAAAATTCAGAGTTGGAACTAGTACTCCACAAGAGTTTTTTCTTCTTCTGTTTAATTTTTTTTCACTTCTACTTTTAGTTGTCCAGATTTTGATTCCCTTTTGCTATCTAAAGAATTAAGTGTGTACAAATGATTTGTAAATACAAACAGATTCATTCTACTTCTCTTTTTTCCAGAACTGTGCAAAACCTTCACAATCAAATTCAGGGTTATCCAAAAGATGCTCTGCTTCAGGTGTTCTGATTAATTTTGCAGCAAAACCTTTCAAGTTTTGTTTTGTTTTTTAAAGTCTAAAAAGGAAGATATTGATAGAGTTAATATTTACTTGATACTTTGAAATAATATACTGTACCTCATCTTTTGATCTAGCCTTAAAGAAGTCTCTTTCAAACACTCCCTTTTCACTGAAGATAGATGGGTGTATTAATGCATAAGCATTGCCTAAATCACCATAATCGGTTCTATCGCTGACTCGACGGTATCGAGGGGCAGGAATGTCCGAACGAATCGTTGGAATACCACACGTGTGGATACCTACAAAATGAAAATTAGTGTGAAAAAGTAACAAAAACTCTCAAATGGGGGGGGCAGGGAGGAAGCTAGCATCAATAGAGGAGGCAGAGGGGCAGCTAGGTGATGCAGTTTAACAACCCTGGAGTCAAGAAGGCCAGAGTTCAAATCTGGCCTCAGACACTTAATTGCTTAACAATGTGACCTTGAGCAAGTCACATAACCCCACTGCCTTAAATAAATAAAATTTTAAAAAATATTTCCCATAACAGAGGCCCATTCATATTAATATGGAAAAAAATCATATTGAATTCTACTACAGAGCTTTTGATCAAAAAGAAGAAAGGAATAATGAGTTTAAGGAACAAATAACAATCTTAGCAAAATACATATCATAATGATGAAGGATTTCAACTATCTGGACATTGCTAGAGAACTCTATTGAAAGTGCAGTAGTTAATAATTTCTTTGATTTGACCTGGTTTCATTCTTTAAAAAAAGTAGAAACCAAAGGGAAATAGCTTTTCTATATCTGGTGACCAATAAAGAAGATCCATTTAATAAAGCAAAAATTCCAGGAATCACAGAATCAAAGAATGACAGAGAAGGGAAGGGTTTCAGAGTCCTCCCATTCAATCCAAACTGACCTGACAGTGAATCCCTTCTAAAATATCAATGACATATTGTCAACCTTGGAAGTGAAAATAAATAAAAACCTTGGAAGAAAGTGACCCTAGAGTTTGGGAGTGAATAAAAAGGGAGTTTCTTGGCAAAGTCAGATGCCCTCTATATTTTTTGAAGAGTTGATTTGGGAAGTGCAGAGAAAGGATTAGTAGGAGACCATAGCTTTGAATAGAGATACTAGTTCTGGAGGGAGGATGACTATCAAGAAAATAATTTTGACTTCATAGTTGCAAAAGATTCAGATGAGGAAGAAGAAACTATAACAAGAGATTGAAGTAAATGGGGAAACATTTCATTGACTGACATGTACTGAACTGTGTGACCTTGAGCAGGGAATCTCCCACTGTCCCCAGACAACTATCTAAGACTATAAATTGAAGAGAGGGTGGAAATCTGTGTTGGCAGAGCATGTTTCCTGATTGGGGAGGGGGGCTGTTACTCCATTTCAATGAAAAGTCAAAAAAGAAAAAGTGAAAAGTTATTTCACTGACCAACAGAAATTTTTTGAGTCATATTTAGAAAACTGAAGGAAAGCTAGTAAAATTGAGGATGAAAACAATAGAGAAATATAATCCTTGAGAGTTTGGTTTCAGGAACAGGGAAGGTCAAAATGAACTGGGGCTGGCAATAAATCTAAGGACAAGGAAGGGACTTTTTTATTATGTTTGAGGCAAGCAAGAGACGAGAAAAGAAGGGCTAGACCTGCTGCTGGGGTAGCACAAAAGTAACAAATGATGGAAAGACGAGAAAGGCAGATAACATGGTGCAACAGAAGGCTAGCCAGAATCTGCAGGCAAAGGATCTGGGTTAGAATCCTGTATAAGATTGCTGCCTTCTTACTTGAGACATTGGGTCTCAGTTCATCACCTGTAAAATGAGAAGGGCAGACTGGATCCTGGCAGTTCTTAATCTATGAACTACTCAACTCCTATTTTATTTGTATTATCTCTGCCAAGGGGAAAAAAAAGTCTTTGGACTAGGAAAGATAGCACAAAAATGGCTAACAAAGTAGACACTAAAGATAGATGAGATGATCATAACTCCTCTGCTCTCCATCTCAAGGTCCTGAAAGAACTTCCTAAAGAGACTACTGGGACATGGTCAATGATCTTTGGTAGCCCAACTGTCAGAGGGCTAGAAGGGGATGATAGCCTGGTTTTCAAAAGGAGGAAGAAGGTGGATTCCTCCAGTTACAAACTGATGAGCTTCACTTTGACTCTCAGCAAATTTCTAGAGCACTGTTTAAAGGAATCATATATGAGCACTTGGAAAGGAAAATTGGGACCACTAAGAGATAGCACAAGTTCAAGAATGACAAGCCAGACTTCCTTCTTGTTGGATTTTTTTTCTTTTTAACAAGGAAATCAGGATCGAGTCTGGATTTTAGGGAGGAATTTGACAATCTCTTATATTATGTTTGTGCACTAGATGGAGATATGGAGTCTGGATATTAGTGTAGTTGGGTCAATATGAAACTTGTAGAGGAAAAGAGAAAAGGAAGGAAAAAGAGAAGGAAGGGAGGGAGGGAGGGAGGAAGGAAGGAAGGAAGGAAGGAAGGAAGGAAGGAAGGAAGGAAGGGAGGGAGGCAGGCAGGGAGGGAGGGGG
This sequence comes from Macrotis lagotis, assembly GCF_037893015.1. Lineage (NCBI taxonomy): Eukaryota > Metazoa > Chordata > Mammalia > Peramelemorphia > Peramelidae > Macrotis > Macrotis lagotis. The sequence goes on along the minus strand of NC_133664.1, from coordinate 33,474,515 downwards.
AAGGGAGCGAGGGAAGGAGAGAGAGAGAGAGAGAAGAGAAAAATAAGAGTGATTCATTGATCTACCAAAGTTTGATAATAGTAACCATGGTCATTTCTCATGTTCTAAATTAATCACTCAACCTGCAGTGATATAATTATTGCAGGCCCTCTTATTCCAAGCCACTAAAACCTAGAGGGGCATATAGCATCTCTAGTGGACCTTCAGCAAGCTTTCCTCCTCTCCTCCAGCTTCTACCTGTCGTTCATCATGTCCTCTTGCATGGTTCTCACTGCATCCTGCGGTAAAGCGAGTTGATCACAGATGCACTTTCTCCAACTACCATGCCTCCCTGGCAGCCACAACTTCTCTTCCCTTCTTTCTGGGGGGGGGGGGGGGGCGTATCAGATCAAGTGCATTTCAGGGGTATAAGCTAGACTCTATGAAAGACAGGTCCCTTGCCCTGGCATTCCTGAGCCTGAATACAAGCTGATTGCTTGAAAGTCGCTGTAAAATTATGAAAATGAAAGACAATCTGGAGATGGGATCCTGAGGCCTCCCTGTAATGTCCCCAGATCTCACCTGCTCCCTGCCCAACAAGTCCCCAAGGAGTTTCCTGCAGCAAGAAATCTCTTTTCTCAGAGATCTGTTCCCCACCCCCATCTTCTCTACCCCTACACTATACTTTTCCCAAACATGGAAATTTCTAGTTACCATTCTCTGGATCTTCAAATATTATGTATGTTATTATGTATGTTAATACACACAAATATTATGTATGTTATTATGTATGTTAATCTCTATTTCACATGGATAGATTTAAGGTAAAGCATTAAGTCCATTGTTCTTTCCTCCTCAGTGGAGAGATGAGAACCTCTCTCTCTACAAGTTCCCCTTCAATCCTCTGAAGATGCATATGATGGACAAAGGAATTATGGGACTAGAAACTGGCCAAGAGGTAAAGGGCAGAAGAGACACTCCGTGCTGGAACCCCTTGGATAGAAGCACTCTAATACATCTTAGGGGAGCTGGGAATGGATCCGTATATTATGGAAAATAATTTGTAATTATGTAACAATAATAACATTCATGCCCTTTGATCCAGAAACTCCACCAATAATAATGGCGAACCTTTAGAGAACCCTTAGTTTTACAGAGCACTTTAAGTAAGTGTATCACTTAATCACCACAACCTTACGGGGTAGGTACTATTATCCCCATTTTGCAGGCAAGGAAACTGAGGATAAAAGAAGTTACACTCCTTCCCCAGAATCATACAACTATCTCTATCTCTATCTCTATTTTGTCTCTCTCTCTCTCTCTCTCTCTCTCTCTCTCTATATATATATATATATATATATGTATATATATACATATACATATATATATATGAAGGCAATATTTGAACTTATCTTCCTGACTTTAAGTCCAGTGCTCTATCCATTGCCACTACTGACCAGTTACCCCAGAAAGATCAAAGACATAAAGGTTATATTCTCTCTCTCTCTCTCTCTCTCTCTCTCTCTCTCTCTCTCTCTCTCTGTCCATCTGTCTCTCTCTTATATATATTTATTTAGTGTATATATATATATATATATATTACATATATTTATGTGTATGCACATATATAGTCAGAGCAAAACACTTTGTGATAGCAAAAAATAGGAAACAAAGTGAATAACCATATAAATATCATGAAATCTTATTTGGGCCATAACAAATATTGAATAAAAGGAATTCAGGAAAACAGGAATAATAATAATAATAATAATAATAATAATAATAATAATAATAATAAATAGATTGAGTTTATATAGCACTTTAAGGTTTGCAAAAAGGACTTAATTTATTTGATCCTCCCAACAGCTCTGGGAAGTAGGTGCTCACATTATTCCCATTTTACAAATAATTAAACTGAGGTCCAGAGAGATTAAGCAATTTGTCCAGGGTCACACTATATATATCTGAGACAGCATTGATCTCTACCCACTGTACAAACTGTTTCCACTAGAGAGAAGATGCTATTTCCTGAGACATCTAGTTCCACTTCCAACTACCTCTTACATGCAGCTCCTCTTCATCTCTTTCTCCTCCAATGTCATTATAATGGAGCCAAAACAGTAAAGCCAGCAACTAAATCTCTACAGTGACTACAACAACATAATTTCAAAAACATCAAAATGAAAAACTCCAAGTAATTATAAGAACCAATTATGGCCCCAAAGATGAGGAAATATACTTCCATCCTTTCAGGAGAGAGCTGGTAGGTGATTGTGAATGTGTAATGTTGCATACACTTCAAGTTGCCATCACTGTGTCAATTGGCTTTTGAATGATTCATCATGAATAATATTATCTGAAAATTACATTGATAAAAAGAAAAGAAAAAAGGAGGAAAAGGGAGTGAAGGGAAGAAGAATGAGGAAGAAGAGGAGATTGGGGAAGAAGGAAGAGATGGAGAAGGGTGAAGAGAACCAAAGAAATCATTCCATCTTCTCCTTGCCTGAGTAAATGATGTCCACTCTATTCTTAAAATATTATAATACCCTTCCTTAGTAACTAACCACAGTGGAAATCAATTTTTTGTAAAAGGCCCATTATGTTTAGCTCCTGATTTGCCATTGTTTCAACCTAGCTAAAATAAAATGCTTTCTTGATGTCTCCATGGTTCTTTAAAGAAAAAAGTATAACATACTCACTCAGTGGAGAAATGCCTCCCACAACTGAATTAATCTGAGAAGATGTTGTTTTATAATCAGCAAATACTTTATCTGTTGGTCGTGAGAGAGTCCGAGGAGTCTTCATTGGTTCCCCAGGATCTTCTTGTACAATATCTTCAGGTTTGATCAGAGGAACCCACTGGCCCTGCAGTTCTGTACCAGTAGTGTGGGGGTACTCACAATCTTCTGACTTTTTTTTCCCTTTAAGAAAGTAGTAGAAAATATCTACTATGATCAGCACCAGACATTTTCAGTTGCCATTACTTAGTCACATGATGAAATTTTCTGTTTCTTACTTAAATCAATCAGTTATTCCTTTAATAAGGCTCATTGTGTGACAGGCAAAAAAAGGGGGGGGGTATCTCCTGATCTCAAGCAGCTTACATCTTTATTTTGTGGCAGTTTTTTTGAAGCTGACTCTCCCTAATTTGCCCAAGTTGGAAGGACAATGACCACTTATGGGTCAATCCCAATATAGACCAGCTTTAGCTGACTCTATTTTTTCCAACCGGGGTCATCTGCCCCTTCTTTTGTGGCCTGGTAGTTCTCCAAACACGGGCTCATCATAATTTGCATCCTAGTAAATGTGGACACCCAATCAGCATAGCCCATTGCAGCTCAGAGCCCCCAAACTCAAGTGATCCACCAACCTCAACCTCCCCTCCTTGCAAAGGAGCTTTCATTTTAATGAAAACATGCAAATAAGTTGGTACACACAAAATGTAGAGAATAGATGGGTGGTCATCTTAGAAAGGATGTAACTGGACAAATTAGGACAGACCTTCAACAGAACCTCTACCTCCCCATCTTGTCCAGGCTAGAAGCCACTCAGAGACCCAATCCCATCACTGACCAGCACTAGAAGTTTGGACTGGCTCTTCATCCACCAGAACAGGATCACCCCTTCTCTAAGCAATCCAGTTGACCCATTTCCAGGGGCTCACCACACTGATGTTATACTTATTGAAGACACTCAAGAGGCATCGTCCACATCAGAGCTCTGGAAATGGGCCATCCTCAGTCTATTAGAAATTGGAAGCACTGGGGCAGATAAGTGGCACAGTGGATAGAATACTGGCCCTGGAGTCAGGAGGACCTGAGTTCAAATGCAGCCTCAGACACTTAATAATGACTTCATTTTGTGACCTTGGACAAGTCACTTAACCCCACTGTCTTAAATGAAATTAAAAAAAAAGAAATGGGAAGTACAGGCATGTACGATCAGGCCAAGGTTATCAATATTTATTAATCCATTCATTCAAATCATTGTAAAAAATCACAAACCTCTAAGGAGGATCTTTTCTTCTAATTCCTTAATAGGCATTTTGTCTTTCCAGTTCAGAAAATTGGCAAATTCTAGGTAGTTAATCCTACCATCCTTATCCAAATCACAAAAATTAAACAGTTCATCTAGAAGTGGCTCATCCAGTTCTAAGTTCATCTGAATACAGGCTCTCTGGAGCTCTTGTTTGTCTATAAACCCATCTCCATTCTGTTAGAAAAAAGGTAGAAAAACAAAAACATGTTCTGTTCCTACATACTGCTCCATGGGGATTGTCTCTCACCTTGTTCAAATGAAATAATTGTCACTTAGCTTACTATTTCATAAGGTTACATATCTATATCAGTAACCATCATTAAGCTGAATTGATTTTTATCTTGTAGATACTATATTAGATAGATAACAAATTATAAATATTGGTCAGAAGCATGAATAATCAATCCCCTGGCCACATGTGAACTCTCACATGCACACTCCATAAATGTACCCCTGGCAGCACAGGCTCTTGGCAAAGGTCTCCCCTTCACACATCTCCCCTAGCCATATGTTTACCCTAGAGGCAATTGGAGGACACAGTGGGTACAGAGATGACCTGGAGTCAGAAAAACCTCAGTTCAAATCTAACTTCAGACACATGCTGTGTGATCCCAGGCAAGTCCCTTAATCTCTGTTTGCCTCAGTTTCTTCATCTACAAAATGGTGATAATAATTAGAGTTGTTGTATGAATCAAATGAGACACCATTTATAGGTGCTGTATAAATGCTTAGACTCTTCTCTTCATGTGTGTATTCTATTTGTACACCCTGGTCAAGTAGACTCTCCATGTCTGTGGCTTTGTGGTCATACATGTCTTCTGCCCTGGTTCAGTGAACTGCCCTGAAGTCAAGAGAAATTGAGTTCAAATCTGACCTCAGACACTTACTAACTGTGGGTAATTCACTTAACTCTGATTGCCCCACATCCAAAACTATCTCCAGCCATTCTGATCCTTATCTGACCACTAGACCCTGGTAGCTCTAGAGGAGAAAGTGAGGCTGATGACTTAGCACAGTGCCCCCCCAATCTAATTCACTTGCATGTCATGGTATCACTTCCCTGATGTCATGGTCTTCTTCAAGAAAATCATCAACACCACACTCATTATCAGATACCAGAAAGAATCTTCTTGATCTAAATGAGCTTGTCGTTAGAGTCAGGAGGTCCCTGGGGTCCCAAAGGAAATATTCTATTCAACAAAACAACCATTTATTAGTTGCCTACTATGCCATAACCTAGGTTCTGGGGAGACAAAGATACCAAATGTTGTAGTCTTGCTTCATCAAGTCTTTTGCTTTTAACTGATAATTTGATTGAGAGGTAAAAACAAATACCAGAATATGTTTTTGAGCTATGGATTTAAATTGCTTTTGATCCACAGAATGCCTCAAAGCTGGGGTCACTTTTCAGGAGATCCACATTAGAAGGAGGAGGGAAAATATCATAGAAGGGGAATTTGTTACATATTCTTAAGGGACCCCCAAATGACCAAGACATGAATGAAAAATGACTGAACAACAAAGTTATCAAAATATATATTTTGAGAAAGACATATTCACTGATCCCAGGTTAAGAACTTGGGATGGCTAGGTGGTGCAATGGATAAAGTACTGGCCCTGGAGTCAGGAGCACCTAGGTTCAAATCCTGTCTCAGACACTTAATAATTACCTAGCTGTGTGGCCTTGGGCAAGCCACTTAACCCCATTGCCTTGAAAAATCTAAAAAAAAAAAAAAAAAAAAAAAAAAAAGAACTTCCTCTCTGAGAGGCAAGAAGGGGAAGCATGGAGACATAAGCACAGAGAGACATAAGCTAGGACATAAAGATCAGTTCTGCCACTATCTGTGATTTTGGGGAAATCCCTTCCCTGTTTCCTCATTTGTACAATTACATAATCGTATTGAATGACCTTTATAATCCCTTCTATCTCTCTTGTCCCATGGCCAACAAAATCATGAATTACTCCCGAGATCATTTCTACAGTTAAGTCAATAGTTACTTAGCTGCAAAGTAAGTGTTAGAGATAACTAATAAAAAAGAGCAAGACTCAGCAAATCAAATAGACAAAGGGTGTCCAGTCAAGGAATAGTTGTTCTTGTCATGTTTCAATGCACCATGGTGGTTTGAAGATTATGAATTGGATCCACTAGCAGAAAAGGACAAAATGTCACGGGAATACATCCGAATGCATAAGAGAAAAAAAAAGAGATCTCATTTCTTTTCTATTTGAGTCTTAAATCAGATGGAAAAGGTCACATGTATAAACAGAGGTTTTTTTAATATTTGGGATCTGGGCCTTGAACTTCATAAAGTTAAAGGATCGTAACACTATTCTGCAGAAGCCTAAGGGGCAGTTACTTTTCCCAAAAAAACTACTACTAAAGCAAGCAATTATAAATACTTTACTATGAGCCAGACACTGTGTATAACGAAAGGGAAAAACAAGTAGATGCCATTCTAAGAGGAGAGACCATATGCAAAGTCTAAATGGAAGTCCCATAATGTCAGAGGGAAGGTAATGAAGAGTGAGGGCAGGGATGCACAGGAAAAACTGAAATCTTGAAGGAAACCAGAAGGCAAAAGGTGAACAGGAGGGAGAACATCCAGGAGGAGAAATGTACCTAGTGTATGAGAAACAGCAAGGTCAATGTGGCTCAATCACAGTGTGTAGAGGAGGGTAAAGCCAGAAAATGGAAAAGTAGGAAGGGGCCAAGATCTAGGAAGCTTTAAAAGTCAAGCTGAATGAAGGAGATGAGAGATGAGCAGAACCAGAAGAACACTGTCCACCCTAACAGTAACATGGGGGTGATGATCAACCTCGATGGACTTGCTCATTCCATCAATGCAACAATCAGGGACAATTTGGGGGTCTGCAATGGAGAATAACCATCTGTATCCAAATAAAGAACCATGGAGTTTGAACAAAGTCCAAGGACTACTTCCTTTAATTTAGGAAAAAAAAACTGATATCTTATTGTCTGATCCTGTTATCTCTTATACTTTATGTTTCTTCCTTAAGGATATAATTTCTCTCTTATCACATTCAACTTAAATCAAAGCATACCATGGACACAGTGTGAAGACTAACAGACTACCTTCTGTGGGGGGTGGGAGGAGGGAAGTAAGATTAGGGGAAAAATTTTAAAACTCAAAATAAATAAAATCTGTAATGAAAAAAAATCAAGCTGAAGTTTTATATATATATATATATGTATATATATATGTATATATATACATATTGGTGGTAAAAGTAGCTGCTGAAGTTTAAGAAGAGGGGAGTGGAGGTGGCCTCACCACACCTGTGCTTTAGGAAGATCACTCTGGTAGCTGAGTGGAGAGTGAAGAGCAGGAAATCCAAGGCCATTGGAATAGTCCAGGTGGAAGATGATAAGTACCATCTACATCAGGATGCAGGCTGGGTAAGTGGATAAATTATTTTACTGATTCTGCTCACTTTATCAGAATTGTTTCCTTTATCATTTCTTTTAAGGTTTTTTTTGCAAGGCAAATGGGGTTAAGTGGCTTGCCCAAGGCCACACAGCTAGGTAATTATTAAGTGTCTGAGACAGGATTTGAACCCAGGTACTCCTGACTCCAAGGCCGGTGCTTTATCCACTATGCCACCTAGCTGCCCGTCCTTTATCATTTCTAATGAAACAGTGTTTTATTACATTTATATACTACAAATGCCGTTTTTCCAAATGTCTTAAGGAAAAAGCTTTCCCCCTATTTTGCTTTCCCTTCTCTATCTTTTAAACCTTTCATTCGGATCAGGAAGTTTGCTCCCCTTGCGGCTTTTCTCTCCTTGGCATTATTTATTCTTCATTTTAATGACCTTTTCCTCATCTCACATATGTCTTTTCATTGGTCACTTGACAACAAACTCTCATTTAGGGTTAACAGTAGCTTAACTAAATGAGTCTTGTTTAAGTCATATCCTTTCAGGACCCCATTTGGAATTTTCATGGCAAAGATACTAGAGTAGTTTGCCTTTCCTTCTCCAGTTCATTTTGGAGATGAGCAAACTGAGGGAAAGAGAGTAAAGTCATCTGCTCAGGGTCACAAAGCTATTAAGGGGTGGATCTGAATTCATGTTTTTCTGACTTTAGACCTAGCACCTTATCTACTGCACCACCTAGCTGCCCAACAAATGAGTCTGAGCACTTTCATTTTAACTTTATTTCACAGCAGTCATAGCCAAAGATTTGATCATTAAATGGCCAGCCTAGATTTAGGCCTTTATTTTAGCCTGCATAAAGCATTTGGGCAACTCGGTAGTAGGAGAAAAGATTTCTCCTTCAGGTAAGAGAGTCACTCTTTTGTGTAAATGTGTAAAGGGGCAGTCAAGAGATGCTATTTGCCTTTCTTTAGAGTAAGAAACTGGATAAAATAAAGGGGGGAAGGGCCCCCAAGCAGAGTAGAACATTTTAAACAAGCATTTCTTGAGCTCCTCTTATGAGCCAGGTCCTGTACTGAGCACTTTACAAGTATCATTCTCACAGTCACTTTGGGAGTGAGATGTTATCACCTCTATTTTACAATTGGAGAAACTGAGGTAAACAGATGAAATGACTTGCCCAAGGTTAAACAGATTTTTAACATAGGTTTTACAGACTCCATGCCCATCCATGGTGCCATCTTGCTGCCTCACAAACTATGGTTTATGATTATCACATGGATTGGAAAAATAGTTTATTTAGGCAGTATCTAGGTGGTTCAGTGGAAATAATCCTGGATATTGAGTCAGGAAGCCTCAAGTTAAATATTTTTCCTATAATGAAGCATATTACCTACAGCCTGATAAAGTCTCATTGTGTCAAGAGACACATATATATTGTTGTTTGGTGGGGCAATGGGGTTAAATGATTTGCCCAAGGTCACACATCTACTCTCAGGTGTCTATCCTTGCACCACTTAGCTGCCTCTAGAGTCATAGACATTGCTGAACATGCCACCAGGTGAAGTTGTTTTGCTTGACTATGTTTCAAGTTTTTGTTTTGGGGGAGGGGCTTTTTTCTCCAGTTTCTCTAGGTTTTTATTGGAGGAGTAGAGCAATATTGATTCCAAAAAAAGAGGGCTAAATGTTAGAAGAAAGTAACCAGGAGTGAGATAGTTTTGAAAGTAATATTTAGAAATTATTGTAATCCTTTTTTTAAGGGGACAATATGAAACATTTATGGTTTCATAGAGAATTCTCCTTTATGTTCCTCTGTTATAAGGAAAGATTTTGGGGAGATAGAGGTGTTTTATGTTCAAAATTAAGAATGAAAATAAAACATCCTAGGGAGCATTTTCATCAGGCAACAAAAAGACCGTAGCTATTCAGAATATAAACTCATTTGTAAAAATTACAGAGAATGATAGCAGTTGATGAAAATTATTACCTTATAAGCAAAAAAGCAATGGAGTTTTATACTTCACTTGGCAAAAGGAGCATGGCAGTGTGAATGTGTTCATATGGAAAGATATTCAAAGATTTCAGTAAACTTTTTCAATCCAACAAAAGTGGGGAATCTACTATGTTCAATATTGTCCCTACTGTACTTATAGAAGAGGTAGAAAAGTGACTAAAAAGAATAGAGATGTGAAAAGCAAAGTGGAGCAAGTGTACAGGGGGAAATCTGAGCTTGATACAGCATAATCAATTATGAGGGTGTTAAAAGGATTGATTCTGAAGAAGCAGAAGATAGACTATAGTTGTGTATGGGGGTAAAGAGGCTATTAAATTGGGGAGGACTGAGAAACTAATTGCTATTGATTCTGTCAACCATGTTAAAAAAATGTGTTTAAATTATCTGCACATTCATTCTCCATGAGTATTAATAGAAAATATTTCACAAGCTGCATTCTACAGTTGAAAACATCTTACCATCCCATAACTAACTAAAAAAGATTTAGACATAGAATGTATAATAAGCTAATGCTTCTTTATAAACATTCTCTGAAGAGAATGAAATGCCATCTAAAAAGATTTTCATCCATTCAAGATTCCTTGATAGACAAAACAATGACAACCCTGTTTGTTTGACCCTCTCTTGCTGTTAAGCAAGGCATAAAACAGAGCTAGACAGCTGCCAGAGGAGCTCATCAGTGACTCTAACCAGTATAATCTGGACTGAAATTTCTGTTATCTGTATGCTCTTTCCACTTCTCTTGCCCAAAATTATCTCTCCTGACCTTTTTAGATGACTGTATTGAACTAACTGTTCAGTAGACGTTTCCCCTAGTCTAACTTCTTAGGGATAGCTCACTGGATCTTTGCCTGTGACCCTAGAAACAATTGAATAGTCATCTTGGTTTCTTTAGTGATTGTCCTGACAAATAATCCATTGTGTTTCCATTTTTGCTTGTAGCATAAAAAGTTACTCATGCTATAACTTTGAAAAAAAATAAGAGGAAGAGGTCAGTCATTGTGTGGCACAGCATAGGGAGACTTGTGAAAGAAAGAATTGGCCAAGTAATGAAAAACACAGTGGCTTCTAATATCTTGGTGCATGATGCATGGATTCTGATTTACAACTGCTTTTTATTCTTCTAGGGATCATTATGGTGTTTGTACTATCCATCCCTCCCCAGCAACCATTTCAAACTGGATACCTTTCTTTCCTAAATTTCCATATTTCATCCATCTCTTCTGCATTCAGTGATCACCAGCTTTCTCACCTCTCGTGGACAGTTGTCTGTAGCCTATTAATTGGCTTTCCCTGCCTCAATCACTTAATTCTCTTTGACAAGTGTCAAATTTTTCATCCTAAAACATACATCTGACTATATTTTTTGAACCTTTGGGTTTTTCCCTGTTGCTTCTTAGAAAACAGTGTGATTCTGCTTGCCTTTTAATCTTTCCTAATCTGTCTACTTCTCTCAGTTGCTTGCACATTGCACTCATCCATCCTAATCAAACTGATCTGCCTGCAGTTTCCCAAACTCAATCTATTTACTGCTTAACTTGGTTTGTACATGAATCTTGGTTTGAATATAGAATCTTCTCCTTTCTCATCAGGACCTCAGCTTATGTACCTCTTCCTGATATCTTGAGATTGAGTGCTCTCTCAAACATATAAACAATCTCTTTGCAGTGTTATGTCCTCCTAAGATGAATGTAAGCTTCCTTAGGATAGGAGACTTTCATCTTGTTTTTTTATCTCTGGCACCCATCATAATTCAGTGAACTACTGGGTTCTTAGTAAATACTTGTTAGTTTGAGTTTATATTGTCAGATTCCATAACAGAAACACTAATCCAATTAGGGTTTTGGGTATCCATTAGATCCTAAGTAGAGCCTCAGCTTCTATGGGGAGATATATTATTTGCAATGTTAGGCACTGCACTAACTTCTTGGGATGTAAATGTAGAAAGAACAACAGTCCTGACCATCAAGGAGCTTACATTTTCATGAGAGAAGACAAACATATAAAAAGGAGTTAGAAAAGGGTGTAGGGCAGGCAGCTAGGTGGCACAGTGATTAGAAGCACCTGCCCTGGAGTCAGGAGGACCTGAGTTCAAGTGTGGACTCTGACATTTAATGATTAACTTGCTGTGTGATGACCTTGGGCAAGTCACTTGAACCCCATTGCATTGCAAAAAAAAGCATGTGGGAGACTAAACTTGGGGCAACATCATTTGGAGTTGATAGAAGTCTGATTCCCAACAAGATAAGGCAGGGAGCTTACCTGTCAGAGCCCAGAATAATTATAGAATTGGAGTCGAAGTTGGAAGGAGTTGGGATGGAGGGCAGAATAGAAGTGGCATACTTTGAGCTGGTGACTGAGCATCTATGTCTTATCTTCCTTTATATTTGACAGCCTAGCACAGTGCTTTAATAAGCAACATTTAAGTGATTGTTGTGTTTAAAATAAGTAGAGAAGACCCTTGATAAATAACAAAATATTTGGTTGATGATTTTGAGATGTGACCCTACCATAAATATCATATTTCGCTTTTGGGACATATTTTCAGTTGAGTTACAAGTTGGTTGTTATTCAGAGTGATATTTTACAACATCAGAATAGAAGTGATGCTTGCCATAAAGCAGCCTCCTAGATACTTAGATGATAGCAAAGCAGCTGCCGTAATTGGGGGGAAAATAGTAGGATGGCTCTAGAAACATGAGGTCATTCTAAGTACATCTGAGAGCAGTTAGTGCAAGAGATCTGTAAATAACTGGGAAACATCTGTATTAAATCAAAGTGACAATGTGATGATCTAGAGGTAATTCAGCTAAAGATTGGTACAGTACATTTTACTTTTTAGTAGTTAGGTTTCAGCTTACAGTACAAACAAAAGTGGCAATATGAATAAAGTATTTCACCTTTGGGTTGGGGTGGGTATGTGTGTTTAATATTCATTTGAATATCATGTTGGAGTTTCTTAAAATTTCATGAACTGATATTAGTTCCTTCAAAAGGTAACAACAACATGTAGTATTCTAGAGATAAGGTAGTATATTGAAAAGGGCAGAGGGCTCAGGTTCATATCCCAATTAGTTTAACCTTTCTAGGTCTGAGTTTGCTCATCTCTGACAAAAGGAAATTGGACTAAATCGATTGCTCTTAACATTTATGGGATTTCCTTATTATTTTAATAATTTTTTCCTCTTACATATTAAAGGCAGTTTTCAACATTCATTTTTAAGATTTTTTTAGTTTCAAATTCTTTTCCTCCTCCTTCCAAGATGTCAGCAGGCTGATACAGGTTACAAATGTCCAATCATGCAAACATATTTCCCGGTGGTTGTTGTTGTTGTTGCTTGTCCTTCATTCTGAACAAAGCCCATGACATCAAGGGAGGGGATGCCATGACAAGCAATGAATTGAATTGGAGTGGGGGAGGGGTACCGTGCCAAGTCCCCAGCCTCACTTTCTACTCTAAAACCGACTGGGTCCAGTGACCAGAGATGAATCAGGATGACTGGAGATGTCCCTGGATGCGAGGCAGTCAGGATTTGAACTCCCGTCCTCCTGGCTTCAAGTCCAGTGCTCTATCTACTACACCGAGGTTGAGAGAAGTAAAATGACTTGCTGATTTCACAGAAGTAGCAACTGGTAGAATTTGAACGTTCCTAACTCAGATTGAGACTATTAGTTGTGTTGTGAAAGAAGACACAGGTTAAAAAGAAAATAAAGTAAGTGAAACATAGTATGATTTGCTTTGCATTCAGATTCCATCTATTCTTTCTCTGGAGGTAGATAGCATTTTTCCTCCTAAACCCTTAATTGTCTTGATTATTTCATTGCTGAAAATAGCTAAATCATTCACAGGTGGTCAATGTACAAAACTGCTGTTACTGAGTTCAGTGCTGTGGATCTGCTCACTTCATTTTGCATGAGTTTGAAAATCTTTCCAGATTTTTCTGAAAGCATCCTTTCTGTTTTCATTTTTTATAGTACAATAGTATTTCATCACATTCATATACTACAACTTTTTCAACCTTTCCCCAACTGATGGGCACCGCCTCAATTTCTACTTCTTTTTCATCACAAAAAGAACTGCTATAAATATTTTTGTACAAATAGGTCCTTTTTCCCTTTTATGAATCTCTTTGGTATACAAACCTAGTAATTGTATTGATGGGGCAAGAATGTGCAGTTTTATGGCCTTTGGGGCATAGTTCCAGTTTACTATCCAAAATGGTTGGATCAGTTCACAGCTCAACCAACAGAATGTTAGTGTCTCAATTTTCCTACATTCTCTCCAGTAGTTATTATTTTCTTTTTCTGTTTATTAGCCAGTCTGATAGGTGTAGGGTAGTACCCCAAAGTTGTTTAATTTGCATTTTTCTAGCTTTTATTTCTTTGTCTGAAAACTCCTTTGACCATTTATCAATTGAGGAATGACTTCTGTCCTTAGCAATTTGATTCATTTCTCTATTTGAGAAATGTAACTTTATCAGAGATGCTTGCTGTACATATTGTTTCCCTGTTTTCTGCTTTCCTTCTCATCTTGGTTGCATTGGTTTTATTTGTATGAAATTTGTATCAAATCTTTTTAGTTATTAAATTGTTTTTAATTATTAAAATTATTTCAAAATCCATTTTATATCTCAATGCTATCTTTCTCTTGTTTGGTCATAAATTCTTTATCTGTAGATCTGAAAAACTCCCTTAAATTTATTTAACTTGGTAAAATAATTTGGTTGTTTGGTATAGCATAGAACAAGTCAATCAGTTTAGGTAGAATTGTAATTTTTCTTTGTCTTAGCTCAGCATACCCATGAGCCATTACTAGTTTTCCAGTTGTTTAAATCTGACTTTGCCCCATTTTTTGTTTCATGAGCTCCTTTCATCAACAACAGGGGAAAACATGTGGGGGGGGGGGCAAACATGTTGTGAATCCCATGGATAAATTTAACATTACTTATGCATTTTTTAGATGTATTAATCAAATGCTTCCAAAAACTTCAATAATAATAAATGTATAGCCCTTCCTATGTGTGAGGCTCTGTGCTTTTATGACTTTATGATTATTATCATGTTTGATCCTCACAACAACTCTTGTTATCATTTTTATTGTTATTATTATTATATTAATGTCCCTTTTCTAGATTAGGAAACTGAGGCAAACAGGTTAAGTGTCACTCAGAATTACAGATTTGAACTCTATCCACTGAACCCCTTTATAATTATGATAACTACTTATAAAAATAATTATGGTTTTTTTGTATAAAATTCTGCAGAAGTTAAAAGAATTCAGCAATACTTTACAATGAATTAAGTTAAAACTTGAAAGACGCCTACCATAATTTTGTAATCATATAAACTTAATTTTGATTTAGAAATTTCCTTACCAGATACAGACTTAAATTACATCCTGCATTGAATTTATTTCTGTATTTTGATTTAAAGCAATAAAGAGAAAATATGTGGTAGAAATAGCAGGAGAATTTTATAAATTCTATTGCTGAGATAGGGAAATTTATTTTTTTATTTTTAGCCATCTGAACAATGAAAATGGTAAAAAAATAACTAGTTTTAATCTAAAATATTTATTTTTATCCTGACAAATGTCAAGTAGCTACATTAACTGATGAATGAGTCTGGAGTCAGAAGACCTGATTTCAAGTTTGCCCTCAGACTCTTAATAGCAGCTTGACCCTGGGCAAGTCACTCATCCTTTTGTCTTCTTCAGTTTCTTTGTCTGTCTGTGGGAGGATAATAATAAAATCTCCCTCCCTGGATTGTAGGTGAGGATCAAGCAGATACAGTACACATTTTGTAGGTGTTGGCTGTTATCATGATGATGATGATTAATTACATATTTTGCTTTTTAATAATATTTGTATGTAAACTAATGTTTGGAAAGGGGGAAAATCTTTTCAGATATAAGTTTCTTCTGGAACAACAACTATACCCTAATTACTGAATAACTGGCATTGCCAACCAGGATATTTGAACGTACCCCAGATATAAGAATAGTAACATAAACAGAAGTTAAATTTGAATCTGAAACAAAGCGTTCTATTTCAGTGGAGGCAGTTTAAAGTTTGTTTCCGAAGAATGTTTGTGATGGTTTCAGGATGACTGGTAATGCACATACCCCACAAACATAATTTTCAAGCATTCTTGCATTTGCACTGCATTAACACAGACCTTTTCTAGTATTGTTTGTTTTGGGTTTTGTTGGGGTTTGGGGGGGGGTTGTTTGGATTTGGTTTTTATAAGGCAATGGAGTTAAGTGATTTGCCCAAGGTCACTCAGCTAGGTAATTATTAAGTGTATGAGGCTGGATTTGAACTCAGGGACTCCTGACTCCAGGGCTGGTGTTCTCTCCACTGCCCCACCTAGCTTGCCCCATTGCAGACTTTTTCATAGAATCTTGATCAAGCAATTACATAGCTGTGATGAGCTGCAATTAACAGAGGAGCTATTCTGATACAGTGTAGATACAGAATGAAAATGAGAAAATGCAGTTATGGCTGATTGATCACTGCTTGTATGGGGAAGTAGATTCTACTCTAATGTTGAACCTTTGTGATGGTTTGAAAATAATCTGATAACAGTTTGAAAAACTATCAAATTCATTGTGTGCATCATGATGATAGTTTCAAGTCACTACATGATTGTAATACTTCAAGTCTGTACATTCTTGGCAGTGGGGTTGGGGGGGAATGTTTTTTATTAAGCAGTTATCTACTGCTTAAAGTATCATCAAAGAACTTTTTAGAGTCTATCTGTAATATCATTATCACAAAGCACTAAATGGAAATCACTGGTCTCAAGTTCTAGTCAGTCCTTTTGGGATCCAGTATCTCAAAAGTGATTAGGGTAGAAGGAAAGGATTGTTTGCAACATAGTGGAAGGTGTGGAGGTCACAAAATCATTGTGCAAGGGTAGAATTTCAATAGCCCCAAGTTAGCAGAGACAAATGGTATGGATAAAAGAGAGAAACTGGGAGTGTAGAAACCATATTTTAGAAGTAAAAATGATCTAGTCCGATATCACTTTATTAATGAGATAACATTTCTTTATAACTAAAATTTTATTTAAGCATAGCAATAATAATAATAATAATACTTAACTAACATTGTGCTAAGCACTCTACAAATATTATCTCATTTGATCCTCAATCCTGAGAGGTAGAGGTTGTTATTATCTCCATTTTGCAGATGAGGAAACTGAGGCAAACACATTAAATGACTTGTTCAGGATCACACAGCTTGTAAGTATCTGAAGTAGGATTTTTAACCTGCTCGCTCTGCTTGGTTTTGTAAAGTTCCTTGCACTTCATATAAATAAGCAAAAAGACTAGAATGCACAGATTCCTTGATGAAACAGGCCACTTTTTTAGAACTTTGTATCTACCAGAATAGAGAGTACTTTGCCCATAAATATGATCTCAAGAAACAACTACTAAAATAGATTTTTCTCGCATATACACACACACTGAAAAATAGCAAAAATCAGGACTTGAACCTAGAGCCTCTGCTCTACAATCTGCTTTCCTTTGTATTCTCTCATGCTGTGTCTAAATACTTGTTGAATTTTACTGAATATAATTTGAGCAAAAGGAGATGTTCAGTGATAGCCAAAATTTGAGAGGAAAGTTCTTTCCATTTGGGAAAGCTGAGAACATGGTAAGTTTCATACTAGAAGGAGCCCCAGAACAGGGAAGAATTGTGCAGAAAATTCATTAATCCCCAGACCATTTGGATGATCAAGGCAGATTCAAGGAAGATGGATTTTGGGTACAGCTGGAGGAGATAAACTGTACGTGACAGCAAAGGTAAGTTAGCACAACATTGTGAAGAATTTTTAAAGTCAGTCTAAGGAGTTTGTATTGTGTTTTGTAGGTTCTGAGGAGTTACTTAAAGCATTTTAATAATAGGTTGATAGTCTGATATGCACATTAGACAAGTTGGTTTGCCTGCTTCTATGTAATGAATGGATTTTTGAGAACAGAAAGGTAATGAATGGTTACTAGACTAGTCTAGGAGTGGTAAGAGCAGATGCAAAAGATAATGCAGCAGTGGAATCAACCAGGTTTCATAACCATTGGATACAGGGTTGACAGAGAGGAAAGGGTCAAAACTAATACAGATTTGCAGCTAGGTGACTAGGAGAAAATGATGTGGTTGAAATGAACAACAGCAGATGAGGGGAGTCTGAGTTCAGTTTTGGATATTTTGAGTGGGATATACCTTTAATACATCTTGATGGATATATCCAGCAGGTAGAAGGTAGAACTGAAGGTAGAGATGAAGAACTAGATTTCAAGGAGGAAAGTGGAGACTTTATTTTTTTTTTAGGTTTTTTTTTTACAAGGCAAATGTGGTTAAGTGGCTTGCCCAAGGCCACAAGGCTAGGTAATTATTAAGGTCTGTCTGAGGTTGGATTTGAACCCAGGTACTCCTGAATCCAAGGCCTGTGCTCTTACCTACTGTGCCACCTAGCCACCCCAAGACTGTAATTTATAGCTTTGAGCCATCTGAGTAGAGGTGATTTTGAAGCCATAGCAGATTATGAGATTGCTAAAAGATAGAATGTTAAGATGCTGAGTTCAAAACCCTGAGAGACTTCTGTATCTATGAGATGGAAAAAACCAACAGTCAAGCTGGTCAGAAATGTCCAAGAGAAAGCAAGTGGCAGCTAAACCAGGTGAAGAAAGAATTTCAAGGATAGAATGGTCAGCGGAATCACTGATTGTGGAACAGGCCCTTGAATTTGGCAATGTGAACGTTTTTGTTGCCCTGGAGAGTACATTATTGAAACCCAATTACAGAGTGGCTAAATGTACATAGCAACTATCAACTCACTTTTTCTTGAAGTTTAGCAATCAAAAATAGCAATGTTCCAAAAATCTTAGTGTAATTATAAGCCATTAAAGCTTAAAACTTAGAGAATGGGGGAAAATTTGACAAAATTGAAAGGAAGCCGGCATGTAGGTATGGAAACAACCAAGAGAAAAGGCCAGGTAAGCCAAGAGAAGGCAGGATTGACAGGAATGGAGTGATCGGTAGAACCCCAGCTTGTGGCATGGTCAGTTTGTGCTTCATATCAAGCTTAGCTCTGCACTAAGACATTGCTGTTTGGGAAGAAAAGGGCAGGTTCTGTGGCTTCTAAGTATGAGAAAATATGCAAAATAGAGGAATTGCTTGGGATCAGTGGCACAAAGGAGAGGTTAAGTAGAGCTTCTTATTCTTTGAGAATGAAGGACAAACATCAGAATAAAGTCCCCTGAGATCTTCTTTTCCTTTCTTCTAAATAACTTAGATTTTACTCTGAGAAGAGAAAACACAAGATGGGGAAACTTTAGTACTTGATCACTAACCAAATAAGATAGGCTTAGTTGGGGAATTAAAAAGAAAGAGTTGGGAGGCTACTATTGTAGCCCAAGGAAACATTCAGAGATTTAGGAATCTAGATTGAAAGATCTCAGAACAAATCAAATGAATTAGTGGTGGACCTAGTCACTACAGTCTGTGACTTCCTCCAGCTATAAGTACTTTATTGACTCAGGGTTACCCAGAGAAAGTAGAGGAGCTCATGTCAGAGGCCAGAGAAATGGAATGACAACAGGTGCCTGGGCCCCAAGTTTTAAATAGTTCTTTCTGAAGAGAAGTGATCCGAGAAATGTATTTAATCAATTTCTTTTTGTGATCTGGAACATAAAGCTTTGTTTCCTAACCTCCTCTAACAAGGTAGGAGATAATCAGACATATTTGAACTGAAATTCATTCATCATGGTGGTGGGGACTTAGAGAAACCACAGCTAATAATAACCTTCAACAGACTGTAACATGCTCCTGGGGAACCAGGATGCAGGATTTTTGCTACCAAAACTAACTGTAATAAGCATAATTGTCAGACTCTGCTCCTTGGGTTTTGCCTACAAAGCAACAAGGAAGGGCTGGAAGAGTCTTTTAAGAGATATAAATGGGGTACTGAGAGGGTGAGTGATTTTTGCCCATGGCTTTCACTACTAACTTGTGTTCCACACAGGATCTGAACCGAAGACCTGCTGGATTGGCCCTCTCTCTATCAGGAGAATCTTCCTTTAAACAAATTAAACAGTAGCCTTAAACCTATCCTGAAGGTAAAGCTACAAAACTTGCTTTGACACTGCACATACTTACAGTATATCCCTGCTTCTGTATTAAGTCTTAAAGAACTTTTGAAATATATAAAACTTCTTTAATGTTGTCCTTCATTTTTGAAGAAGACCATGACATCAGGGAGTTGATGCCATAACAAGCACATGAATTGGATTTGAGTGATAGAGTGCTGTGTTAAGTCACCAGCTCACTTTCTCCTCCAGAGTCATCTGGGTCCAGTGGCCAGATAGGAATCAGGATGACTGGAGATGACCCTGGATGTGAGGCAATCTGGGTGAAGTGACTTGCCCAGGGTCACTTAGCTAGCGTCTGAGACTATTGAGAGCTGGTGCTCTACCCACTATGCCATCTAGCTGCCCCTATAATTATAAGGGGTCTAGTGATTCATTCAAATGGAATTATGCTCTTCTACATATAAAAGACATCAGGAAATTAACAGCTAGAGTTTATTTTCCCCAAGTCTCTTTTAACAAACTGGCTATCCTTTCCCTTAGCACCCAGTAATGACTAAAGCAGGTTTACCACCCTGTTACTGCCAAACCTATTCTCACAGTGCCATCTTCCCTTCCCACTTTTGCCTTAGGCCTTTCCCTGCCCTTTTTGCTGCCTGCCTGTACCACCAAAACATTGAGTAATCTCTGCCTCCAATCTTC
This sequence comes from Macrotis lagotis, assembly GCF_037893015.1. Taxonomy (NCBI): domain Eukaryota; kingdom Metazoa; phylum Chordata; class Mammalia; order Peramelemorphia; family Peramelidae; genus Macrotis; species Macrotis lagotis. Next base: position 33,454,295 of record NC_133664.1, on the reverse strand, counting down.
TCCCTCTTAACTATTTGTATGTTTTGACTCATATTACTTGATCTAAAACTTTCAGCAGTCCTGATTTCCTCTAGATTGAAGTCGTTCATACTTCTCAGCATTAGCTCCAACTCTTCATCTTACCTGACAGATTTTTTCCACTTCCTTTAGAATCCTCTCCCTTTTTCTGTTTACATAGCTAAATTTCCATTTATTTTTCGAGATTCAGGTTATTAGGAACTCTCAGACTTCTGTTATTTTGCATTGGCATGTACAGTCTGTATTTCCCAAGAAAGTTTTTTAAATCTTAAAACTTCATTTTCGGTTTTAACTGCATATAACAAGACCGTCCTAGGATTTGGGGAATATACCTGTGGAAGAGAACATTGTCCCCAACATCACAAACTCCCTGCCTTGCCATTGGTTGTTCTTGTTTCCCCTCTAGATTGGAATCTCCTTGAGTGCAGTGGCTAGAATGGTGGTGTCAGGAAAAGCTGGGTTTGAAAGTTTCCGTAGACTCACTGTGGCCCTGAGCTCACAAGCCTTTCCATTCCAGTGGGGCAGGGAAGTGTGCTGCCCCTTTATCCTGCTCTATTCTGCAGGGCTGACCAGAGGAGCGGAAACTAAAAATCCCTTTTTTTTTCCTACAGAGTTTTTGGTTGTTCATAATTGAGAATACATTTTTCCATGAACATAATGTTATGGACTGATGAAAAGGCAAAAACCATTTCAGTGTATCCCAAATTCTGTTATTATCTTAAAGAACTCTTGTAATATATAAAACTTCTTTAATGTTGTCCTTCATTTTTGAAGAAACCAATAAGTAAAAGTCCACAAGTCCTACAGAACTGTCAGACCAAGGCCAGCTTCAGCTTTCTGACCCCCTTTTTATGGCATAGTTGCCGAATTCCAGCTTGAGATCTTAAAAGAAATTTAAATTGGGGGGGGGGGGAATAATTGGACAGCCCTTAAAAGAAATTTCAGGGGTTGTCCAATCATTTTTATATCCTTATGCATTAACTTAAGCTCAGACTTTTAAACATTCTGGTTATCAACCTAAGTGTATTTTTTTCTGCAGGATCAATGTAATCTATGTATCTTGGGTGCCACTGGATCTGTACCAGGCATTAGTAATAACCTTGTTCATGCTTCATCGCACTGGACTAGCCTTCACACCTCTTGTTTATTTTTGTAACACTTTGTCTTAGGATCTGTTTAATCTAAATCTTAGGAATAAGGCAGAAATTCCTTTTCTCCTCATTCCTTGTGTCTCCTTTTCAGTGCGCCTTAGTGTTGGATGAAGTGAAGTGAAAAGGAAAAGTGTCTTTCATGGATCCATCACACACAGCATGTGTGGTGTAATAGAATCTGGTGCTATTACTGGCAGTTCCCTCCCTGCAGGTGGTAAAAAATGTAAGCCTTCAAGGCAAGGGCCATCTTTTAATACAGTCTACATTTGTCAATTGCCCATCAAAATTTTCCCTATTTTGTGTTTACTCCTCCTGTGATGAATTGGCTATTGACTTAACTGCTGCCATGTCTTCTCAACTAGTCTTAACTTTCTGCCCATGAAACCAGACTTGGCTACTGCCTCTTTGGTTTACTCTTGAGTTAGAAGATTTAAAAAATAGATGCTTTTATACTACTTGGTTCAACATACATTTTTAAGTCACTTGTATGCAAGACCCTTACTAGGAGTTAAGAGATACAAAGACAAAATGAAATAGTCCTTGTCCTCACAGAGCTTACATACAACTGAAGGTATACAACACATGACATGAAATAAGTAGAGTTATTCAGAGTCATTTGAAGAGGAACATGCAAAGCCTCCTAAAGGAGTTGGCACTTAAGCTGTGCTTTTGAGGAAGTTAAGGGATTCCAAGAGAGCAAAGATGAAGAAGGAGAACATTTCAGACAGCAGGTTCAAGTAGTGGAAAAATCAAAAGAAGGCAGATATGCAATGCTACATCCTGGGAAACTACACATAGGCCATTTGGGGTCTTTAAAAGAAGGTGAGAGGAGATTAGAAAGGTAGGATGGAGCCAGAGTGTACAGGATTTTAAATGATTAGGATAAAGATTTTCTGTTTAAGAAGCAGTCAAGGAAGCCACTGAAGATATTTGCATAGAGAATACCTTGTTCAGGTCTCCTTTGGAATTTTCATGGATCATTGTATTACTGAGAATAGCTAAATCATTTACAGTTGCTTCTGTTCTCTTTTGTCAGTTTTTTCAACTCCTGTGCACCTAGGACATTCTAATTCAAATTATATTTCTTTGGGTATTATAAAGCTTCATGATTGTTTTGGGGGGGGGGTTTTCATCCATAGCACAGAGGATATCACAGTATTTAATAAGTGGTTTTCAATTTAATTTATGGTGGTAGCTATATCTTAGATGAGATAATGTCCACCCTGTTTGGTGTCTATATACACAAGTATGTATATGCTATCTTTAATGAGCCCAGAAGTAAAGACGTGGCTACACCCAAAATTAACTACTCCTTTTTGTTGGTTTCTTTTCTTTCTTTAAGTCCTTGTGGGAGCATTTTTCTTGGTGTTCAATTTTCTTTCTTTCATTTTTTAGTTTTTGCAAGGCAAATGGGGTTAAGTGACTTGCCCAAGGCCACACAGCTAGGTAATTATTAAGTGTCTGAGGCTAGATTTGAACTCAGGTACTACTGACTCCAGGGCCAGTGCTCTATCCACTGTGCCACCTAACCGTCCTGGTGTTCAATTTTAGAATCAGAAAATGCCTCAGAGCTGCCAGAGAAAATATCTGAAATATAAAGAGAGGAATTGTTTTGTTATTTTTTTACAACAGGTTAAAAAATGCAGGTGAATCCAGTGTAATCTAATTACATAAACTTGAAGAAAACCAATGATTAACTTATTTCAAGCTTTTTTTCTTTCTTTCAGCTGCTTTTCTAACCCAGACTGTATGTCTGGATGATACAACAGTAAAATTTGAAATATGGGATACAGCTGGACAAGAAAGATATCATAGCTTAGCACCAATGTACTACAGAGGCGCCCAAGCAGCAATAGTTGTGTATGATATCACAAATGAGGTAAGTATAAAGGGACTTCGGTTTATACTTGACAGCCAGGCAACAGGGTGGATGGACCTGGAGTCTGAATCTCAGATCCTTCCTCACTCTGGGACCCTGGACCAAGCTATTTATCATCCATCAAATGGGGAGCAATAAGAGCACTTGCCTACCAGGATTTTGTGATGGTCAAATGAGATAATAATTGTAAGTCCCTTAGCACAATAGTTATTATTATTATCCTCATCATCATTTCATCAAGATGAAAATAGACTCTTCACCTCTACAACCCTTCAATTAAAAGAAAATCTGAAACACCTGTGTCAAAACAGAAGCCCAAACATCATTTCTGTCAAATTTTTATCTTTTAAAGAAATTAAACTGATTTTTAAAGAAAAAATTTGTTGAACAGTGCTATAAATAATATTTAAGAACATTTCTGAAAAAGTCATACCCAACAATTTAAAGACTGTTTTAGAGATAAATTAGTCAGCTTAAATGACTTTTAATTGATGATTTTGTGGTGGCTTTTTTTTCTTCCAATTAGGAATCCTTTGCAAGAGCAAAAAACTGGGTTAAAGAACTTCAGAGGCAAGCAAGTCCTAACATTGTAATAGCTTTAGCAGGGAACAAGGCTGATCTAGCAAATAAAAGAGCTGTAGATTTCCAGGTATGTTGTATTTAATTTTTTAACTTGAAAGCAAATATCACAAAAGAATATTTTTTCTAAACTCACTTTTTATTGTAATTAAAGATTAATGGTTATATAAAAGAATGTCTAGTCTGTTTTGACATAATTGATGAGCAAAGTTTATGTAATAGAACCTGAATTTTCATGTTATTTTTAATTTACCAATTGATCAAAGAATTTTACTAATATTCATTTAGTAAAGATAGGCAATTTAAGAGGATGACTCTTAATGGTAAATTGATCTATTAAGCACTTTGTCACTGGTTTAAAATATTTTTATTACCAAATATAAAAAGCTATCATTGTATTCTGTTCTTTAGTCCTGAAAGTCATCTCAGCCTTCATCTTTTCCTACAGCTCTTGGTGGTTCAGCTGTTTCTTACATCAGGGTGGGGAGGAGGTGAAGTACAGTTTTGGGATGGGAGAGGGTGATTTTCATATTGTATTTGGTTTTTGTTGTTCATTGAATTGGGTAAGGTTGTTATATGAAGAAGATGGCTACACGTAGCACTTGGTTCTGCAAATGATAACATTACTTGTAAGTCATTTTTTGCATGTTCTGGAGTGGAAACTACAATTTGTTATATACAAATCCTTTCTGAGATAGTCACCATCATTATGCTTTACTTCATACTTTACCATTGCCACAAAGCATCACATAACTTCTTACTCCATGTAGCTGTCAAATGACTATTCCTAAAACCCAGGTATTCCCATATCACTTCTTCTTAAACTTTTAGTAATTTCTGCTGCATTTAGGGTATAAAATACTCAGATTTCTCTGTTTGGTCATTTAAAGTCCTTTTAAAAGCAATTTCACAATATTCCTTGTGTACTCTGCTTCAATTAAATTCACCAACTTATAGATTGTTCCCCATGCTTGCAATCAATGTTCTCCCTCTTTTTCAAACCTTAAGAATTTGTTCAAGTACTACCTCCCTCAGTCCAGTCTCAAAGTTGTTAGTGTCCCATCACTGAGGATTTAGTAGTATTTCCTTTACTTACTTAGAAAGGACCTTGTTATTTCTCCAGTAGAATATAAGCCCCTTGAACAGAGGACCTAGTTTACTTTTGTCTCTGTATGCCTGCTTGGTTGATTTCAAATTATAGTGTAGAAGTTCTCACTAGAATCAAAATGGTGTTTTGTGTGTATCTATCTACATCTAGACAGGTATATGTCAGGACCTCATTTCACTATATACTCACTATGTGACCTTCGGCTGGTGTTTTTAATGATTATTATCAGTGCTATACAGCCATTCTCAAAAGAACCTAAGTTCCTGGGCTGCATCACTGGAGATTCTATACTGGGAATTTCCCACACTGATGAAATCATAGATCTGAACTCTGAGGGGTCTGGGGGGCCAGTTTTAAAATCCAGGTAAATGATAGGAAGCTAACATGTGTATTTTGTTAGTTTGATTTGATTTTCCCTCTGCCTCTATGAAAAGAAAGGCAATAAAGAAAAATGACCATCAATGTATGTGGGATTAAGAACCCATTTTACCCAGGAGCTCTACTCTTTTATTTCTCCAGCAAACCCCAGAATTCTACTCTTTGATATCATCTCTCTATCTCTCTCTGAATCCAACAGAATGAATTCTCACATAAGATGCTGACCTCTCCCTCTTTCATTGCTCTGCTCCTTAAAAACACTCTCTAGCTTTTAAGGAAATAGTTCTACTTATCATCACTGTGGAAAATATAAGGAGAAATGAAATATAGTTAAGTAAAAGACAATTTGGTTGGTTGGCCCAAATATTTCTCCCAATTTTCTCTGAAATCAGCCAGCCCAGACTTTCCTAAACCAAATGTTCTAGCAAATTTTAGATTTTATAATTGATCAAAATTTGGTTTAGAAGGTTAGATATATTAATGCTTTTTTTTGCTGAACATTTTATTTTATTTTTTTACCTTTTTTATTTAATATTCTCATTTTGTACAAACAATGTTTTTTATACATTAATAAAATATTCTTGTTTAAGAATAAACAAAATACCCCCCCAAAACAGACTCAATTGAATGATAAAGTAAAGGAGAGAGAAAAAAATTAAGATTAAAATAAAAAAATAATAGTAATAATTGTAGGTATGGCCAAGTGGCGCAATGGACGGAGCACCAGCCCTGGAGCCAGAAGCACCTGAGCCCACATCCGACCCCATACACCCAACAATCACCCAGCCATGTGACATGCAAGCCCACTGCTCTGCAAAAAACAAAAAAAAAAGGGGGGGAAAGACCCAAAATAAAATAAAATAGTAATAATAGTAGGGATGGCTGGGAGGCAGACAGAGCATTGGCCCTTGAGCCAGGAGCACCTGAGTCCAAATCCAGCCTCAGACACCCAACAATCACCCTGCTATGAGATCCCAGGCAGGCCACCCAGCCCCATTTGCCCTGCACCCCCCCCCCAAATAATAATAATAATAATAATAAAAAATGTGCTTGAGTCTTTGTTCCAATACCAACAACTCTGTTGTGGGTGGATCACATTTTTTACAATAAGTCCATGGCAAAAGTTACTTCCATATTTTTCCACCGTTGCCATTGCTGATCACAACTCCCTCCTTTCGTATTTCTCTACTTCCATGTACTATATTTTCTCTCTCCTTTCACTCTGACTCTGCTGTAGGGTAGCTGAGTGGCGCAGCAGACAGATCCCCGGCTCTGGGGCCAAGAGACCCCAAGCTCCCATACTACCCCTTAGGCCCAGCATCCACCTGGTCTTATGGTCCAGGACAGGCCATCCAATCCCAGCCCCTTGCAAGAAGTGAAAAAGAAAATGTGTTATATCTGACCACTCTCCCCCCATGGTCCATCCTCTCCTCCATCATTCACATCCCCACCCCTTCCCCATCCCCCCCTCTCTCCTTCTTACTCCAGATGGAAAATGCTTGCAATGAATATTGGAGTTTTTGTCATCATGTTGATTTTTATATATGAGCTCTAAATAACTATTGCCAAAGTCTAATGCAATTTCTCTGTTCCAATGTAACAAAGTTCTAAATCAGTAATAGATAATAGGAAATTAGAGGTTAGTGTTTGCAAAAAAATAATAATGGAAAAAATTAATTTTTTTTAACAGGAAGCACAGTCTTATGCAGATGACAACAGTTTATTATTCATGGAGACATCAGCTAAAACATCAATGAATGTAAATGAAATATTCATGGCAATAGGTAAGAAGCTACTATTCTTTTTTGGGAGGTTTTGTTTTTTTTGTTTGGTTGGTTGGTTTTTTGCAAGGCAAATGAAGTTAAGTGGCTTGCCCAGAGCCACACAGCTAGGTAATTATTAAGTGTCTGAGACTGGATTTGAACCCAGGTACTCCTGACTCCAAGGCCGGTGAGAAGCTACTATTTTTAAATGACTAAAGTTAACATAAAATTTTCTTCTGAAATCTGGTATCTGTATTAATTTACTCTTTTCTTTTTGTTATTTTGGACTCTGCTTATAGTTTGCTGCTTTCAAAGCTCCCTTCACAAGGCAGGTTTTTTTTTTTAATTTAGTAATAATATTGGACCATTGTCCCTTGATAAATATTTGAGTTTGTGTTCAGTTCTTTATTTCTTCCTTAAGTACTCTGCATGCATTTTAGGTTGAGCTTTTGCCAAATGAATTCTAGTTCCCTGTCCTTGGAGTCAAAACAATTTTGCTCTGAATTTCATACACACACACACACACACACACACACACACACACACACACACATTTAAGAAACATAGCTACCATACTTTTCCAGTATTTTATGGTATTTTACAAAAAATAGAACTGTTTTCTTAATTTCATTAACCTTATTATTTTTCTTTAACTTACTAAGGACCTTTTCACCAAAGTTGTTCTTTTATGGGCTTTCAATTTAAAAACCCCTCTAAGCTTGTCTTTAACCATCAATTATTTGATAATTAAGGGTGAAGAGGCCTTAAATTGACCTCTTAATTTTCTTAGCATTTTTGATAATATCCAGAGTTTAAAAGGTTAATATAGTACCACTAGCATAAAAACCTGGGTTTCTGTTCTGTATTACAGAATACTCTGTATTGTTTGTCTAAACAGCTTGCTGCTGAGTTCTTCCAGGTTCCCCTTTTTCTGTTAAAGCAATACTCTACATCCATTTATGGTTAGGACTCATTTAAAAAAAAATAGTGCTGTTTATCCCTCACATTAGATGCCTCAATGTCATATTGTCAGAGATTAATAGACAACTCACAACTGTCTTATCATGGGAGCAATACTAGGACTCAGAGCAAAGATTGAAGGCATAATCACGACTTGTGGAGGAGACCATCAAAGGGAGACTTCCAGAGCCAGAGATACTGGGCAAAAGTTATTGGGAGAGGTGTGATCAAAAGCAGAAGAACAGAGATCAAGAAGGCATGTGACACACACCTTCATCTTCTTTCAGTGGCAAGCTAATTAGATCTGAACATATTCTTAGTTTCTTAAAATTCTGATTTGTGTAAAGTTTAGGACCTTGATATAGCTCCTTTGTGGGATTGTTTTAGTGGTCTGGACTCTGGTGGACAATCTGTCCTTGAAGAAACTGTGCTCGTAGTTTTCTCTTTTACATTTCTCTTGGGGCAGCTAGGTGGGGGCCCTGGAGTCAGGAGGACCTGAGTTCAAATTCAACCTCAGAAACTAATTACTTAGCTGTGTGACCTTGGGCAAATCACTTAACCCCATTGCCTTGTAAAACCCTAAAAAAAAAAAAATTTCCCCTTAACAGCCTTTTAAAGAAATGTTTAAGCAGAGCATAAGATAGATTTTGAGGGTATAAATCTTAAGTGGGTTTGATTTTGTTTTTTCCTTTAACTATACGAACACTTGAGACATACTTCAGGATAATTATATATAAACTATTTAGATAGAATGTTGTATTGTTTAAGTTATAACCCCATTTGGAATTTTCTTAGCAAAGATGATAGAGTAATTTGTCATTTCCTTCTCCAAATCACTTTACAGATGAGGAAACTGAGGCAAACGGGGTGAAAGTAAGTGCCTGAGGCCAGATTTGAACTCAGGAAAATTAGTCTTCATGATTCCAAGCCCTGTTCCCACTGTGCTTCCTATCCTCCCTCAGAATAGAATGAGATTGACTTCAATGATGAAAATCCATGGTAATCATATAGTATAAAAATGATAGTTCCCCAAGAGCTTCTGTGCTTTGTATTTGCTACAGGTAAAAAAAAATTCCAAACCAAGAGCAATTTCTGACTAGAGCATAAGTAGCCATTTTTTAACCTTGATCTTGTAATCAGGTGATGATAGAGATATGTAGAATATCTTCTATTAAAATTTGTGCTGTTCTTGACAGTTTTCGCCTATCACCTTTTGAGAGCAGGAAAGAAGCTGAAAATAATGAACTCCCCTTCAAAGGGTACAGCCAGCAACTTGAGGGCCTCCTGTGCCCCTGCCCTGTGTGGCTCGATGTGGCTCAGTGGCAGTCTGAGAACAGGGAGCAGCCCCTGCAGAGGCGTGCTTATGAGGGGGTGATTGCATGCTTTCCTCTCCTATTGACACAGATGCCAGGAGCACAGTGCTTCCAGGGCTTGATTTTCTCATTACTTCCTTTGGAGAAGCAATCCAACATGGTGGGTCTAAAGTCAGGAGGAGGGGCTGGGGCAGCAGGGGAGACCAGGGCAACTCAGTAAGCCTTTATTAAGCACCTACTACATGCTGGACGGTGTACTGAAGAGACAGAGAAAGGCCAAAAGCAGGCCCTGTCTGGAGCAGCTCACCATCCAACGGGGGGAACCAAGGAACAAAGAAGACTAGGAAGGCACTAGAAGTAAGAAAGATTAGAAAAGGCTTCCTGGAGAAGGTGAGAATTGTAGTTGGGATCTGTTGGAAGTCACAAGGCAGAGAAAGTGACTGGAGCTGAGGGGTGGCTATCTTGGTGGATCAGCAGGGATACCCAGGTTACTGAATCTGGGTGTCAGCTGTTGGAAGGTTGGAAAATTGGCCATTTTGAAGGGCTTTGAATGCCCATCAGGATTTTGTATTTAAGTCTGAAAGTGATTATGAGCTATTGGACTTTGAGTATGGAAATGACGATCATATCTGTGCTTAAGGAAAATCACTAGTGACTGTATGCCCAGAGTGGAGTAGAGAATAGACCACCAAATGGTTGTCTGGGATGAGATGCTCAAGGGGTGGCAGTGTCAGAGGTGAAGTCCCCAGGCTTTGACTACAGATTGGCTGTGAGGACTGAGATCAGAGAGTTGTTAAGGATTAATTCAGGTGGCACTAATTTGCATTTGTGGAAGAAGGTCTTCATTAGAAGTTCACAGGTCAGATTAAACAAATTATTTTACTTTTCTGAACTAATGAAATGTTTTGTTATTTCATTTATGTTTCCTGTCAGCACTGCTGGTAGACAATTTGATAGACTTCTGAACTTTGTTTCAGTAATTGATTTCTTTTTTCCTCTTAAAAATGCTGAGGGATTCCTGCAAGGCTAGTTGAGGCAACCTCAACTTGATCCAAAGCATTAACTTAAACTAATTGCCATAAATATAATCCCGGGCCTACCCCACATCAAATCTGGAGTTGTCGTGAGTTTGATTCTTGCTTGGAGAAGAAAAAAAATAAGGGAATTTCTTTCTCCCCCCTTTTTCATTGCTTTGGGGGGTTTTTTTTGTTCCAAATTCTGTCTTCTTTTCCCCCCACTCATTGAGAAGTCAGACAAAACAAATTTCAGCATTGGAGAAAGGAAGGAAAGGGGCGGGGGGAGGGGGGAGAATATGTTTTATTCTGTACTATCAGCTTTGTGGAGGTAGTCAGAATGTTTCATCTTAAGTCCTTTGGAACTTTCTATGGTTGGTTATGATGTTAGAGTTATTACTGAGTCTTTGAAATTAAATTTTATTTACAATATTATTGTGGTATAAATTAATCTCCTGCTCTTGATACTTCATTTTGCAGAAGTTCCAACAAGTCTTGGGTTTTTCTGAAACTCTCTTCTTCATCTTTTCTTTTTAAATTTTTCCCCCAGCTACATACAAAAATAGGTTTCAACATTTATGTCCAAAACCTTGAGTTCCATATTCTCTCCTGTCTTCCCACCTCTCCCTCTCATTGAGAAAATAAGTTGCTTGGTATAGGTTAAAAAAGTATTGCCATGAAAAACGTTACTACAGTAGCCATGTTGTAAAAATAAACATAACCACACACACAGAGTAACCTCAAGAAAAATAAATTGGGGAAAAAAATATGCTTCAGTTTGTATTCAGACACCATCAGCTTTTGTGTTTGGGATGGATAGCATTCTTTATCATAAGTCCTTCAGAGTTCTCTTGGGTCACAACATTGCTGAGAAAAGGTAGGTCATTCACAACTGATCATCCTGCAATATTGCTGTTTCTTTGTACAAGGTACATTTTACCATTGCAGCTGTACGTCTAAGTTTTTTACTAAAAGTATCCTGTTTATCATTTCCCTTAACAGAACAGTGTTTCATCTCAATCATATGCCACAATTTGTTCAGCCATTCCTCAACTGCTGGGCATCCCCTCAGTCTCCATCCCCCCGCCATTACACATATAGGTTATTCTTTTCCTGTATTTCATCTCTTCTGGAATATAGACCTAGCAATGAAAGGGTAGACATGGTTTTCAAGCCCTCTGGCTATAGTTACAAATTGCTCTACAGAATTGTTGAATCATTTCACAACTCTTCAACAGTGCATCAGTGTCTCAATTTCCCTACATCCCTTCCAACATTTGTCATTTTCTCCTTTTGTTCTATTAGCCAAGCCAATAGGTATAAGGTGGTACCTCAGAATTGTTCCAAACTGCATTTCTCCTATCAATAGTGAGGTAGGATGTTTAAAAAATAATAATAGATTGCATTGATAAGCTCATTTGAAAGCTGTTCTTATCTCTTGTTCATTTATCAGTTGGGAAATGACTTATTTTTTATGCTTTTGACTCAGTTCTCTATGTTGGAGAAATGAGGTATTTATCAGACAAATTGTTGCAATATTATTTCCAACAGTTACTATTGCTAGCTGTATTTCCCTCCATCTTATCCACCCATCTTTACCCCCACTCCCATTTATTCTATTCTCTCTCCTTTCACCCTGTCCTTCTTCAGAAGTATGTTGTGTCTGAGTAACCTCTCCCACTATCTTCCCTCTATATTCCCTGTCCTCTTCTCCTATCCCCCTTTTCCCCATCCCTTTCCTCTCCTCTTTTCCTCTCGGGTAACAGTTTTTCTATACCCAATTCATTGTGTCTGTCGTGCCCTTTCTGAACCAATTCTGACTCTTCACCTTTTCTTAAAGCATAATAGTATTCCACCACCTTGAGCCATTCCTAACTGATAGACTTCCTGTTTCCAAATTTTTGCCACCACAAAAATTGCTGCTATAAATATTTTTATAAATTACAAATCCTTTTCTTCTTTCTTTGACTCTTTTTTGGAAGGGTAGCATATACCTTACCCTAGATCAGAGTCTGTAGATAGTTGATTAGCTTTTTGGGCATAATTCCAAATTGCTTTCCAGAAAAGTTGAATTAGTTTACATCTCTACCAATAATGGATTAAAATATCTGTTTTCTTACTAACCTTCTAGCATTTGTCATTTTCCCTTTTTTTAGGGGGGGGCATTCAAATTAGCCAATGTGAAAAGTGTGAGGTACACTTCAAAGTTATTTTAATTTGCATTTTTCTTTTAGTGATTTAGGCATTTTTATTATAATCTGGGGAAAATTGTAAAAATTGATGTAAAATGAAGAGAGAGAAGTACAATTTATATAAAAATAGCAACATTGTAAAGACAAAGAATTTTGAAAAGCAGTGCAACAACTAACTGTAAGTCCAGAGGACTGCTGGTGAAAGTCAAAAAGTTACTTATTTGTATTGAAAGCTTTATTTTCATATACTTATTTATTTGTTTGTTTATTTATTTATTTATTTGGGTGTATGAATACATTTATATACACACACAGAGAGACCTTGTTTGGGGGGGGGTTGTTGGTTTGGGGTTTTTTGTTTGTTTTGGGGGGGGTTTAGGTTTTTTACAAGGCAAATGAGGTTAAGTGGCTTGCCTAAGGCCACACAGCTAGGTAATTTTTATTAAGTGTCTGAGGCCAGATTTGAACCCAGGTACTCCTGACCCCAGGGCTAGTGCTCTATCCACTGCCCCACCTAGCCACCCCTGGAATAGTTTCTTTTTTAAAAAAAATAATATCTTAACATTCTTTTGAAAAAAATTTGAGTTCACAATTGCCTCTAGCCCCTCCCCCATCTTTGAGAAAACAAATAGTATTATATCAGTTATACATGTGAAGTCATGTAAAGTGTGTTTCCAGGGACAGCTGAGTGGCACAGTGGATAGAGCACTGACCCTGGAGTCAGGAACACCTGAGTTCAAATCCGGCCTCAGACACTTAATTGCCTAGCTGTGTGACCTTGGTCAAGTCACTTAATGCTCCTATTGCCTTAAATTAAAAAAAAATTAAAAAACCTGTTTCTGTAGTAGCCACATTGCCAAAAACAAAATAGAAAAACATATACTTCAATCTAATACTCATTTCATTAGTTCTTTCTCTCTCTGGAAGTAAATAGCCTTCTTCTTTGTGAATCTTTGAATTGTCTTTGATCATTGTATTAATTATAGTAACTAAAATTTTCAAAGTTGATCATTGCTATTACTCTGTACACTGTTCTGTTTTCTGCCCCCTTCACTTTGCATCAGCTCAAAAGTTTTTCTAAATTTTCCTGAAACCATCTCCTTCATTGTTTCTCCAGCACAGCAATATCCCTTCACAATCTTACATACAACTCCTTCAGGGGATTCCTACTGATGGACGTACCCTCAATTTCCAACTCTTGCTACCACAAAAAAAGTGATATTTTTGGACAGAATTTTGGGATATAGAACTATTACTGACATTGCTGAATCAGAAGGCATATATATTTTATAGTTTGGGCATAATTCCAAATTGTTCTCCAGAATGGTTGCCCAATTTTACCATAGGTGTATTAGTATTAGTTCCTGTTTTCTACATCCCCTCCAATATTTGTCATTGGTTTTTTCAATCATGTTAGCCAATCTTGGTGAGTGTGAAATAGGACTTCAAGGGGTTTAAATTTCATTTCTCTAAACAATATTGAATTAGAGCATTTTTTCATGTTTTGGTAGTTTTGTTTCTTCCTCTGTAACCTTTCATATCCAACTAGGGAATGGCTCTTTTTTTTATAAATTTGAATCAGTTCTTTATTATCAAAGAATTGTGATACGTAAAAAGAATTTTCCCCAGTTTGATTTCATTTTATCAGAATTATACATTTTACCTCCCATGATCCTCTCCATCTCTTATTTGGTCATAAACTATTTATCTATAGAGCTAACCAGGTATATGTTTTCATGATCCCCCAATTTGCTTTCATACTTTATATCTAAATTATGTACTCATTTTGCCTTTATCTTGTTGTGCATTGTGAGTTATTACTCTGTGCCTGGTTTCTGCCAGACAGCTTTCTAGTTTTCCCAGTTATTTTTGTTAAATAATAAATTTTTGTCCCAAAAGTTTTAAATCTTTGAATTTATCAAACTCTAAATTACTATTGGCATTTACTGCTGTGATTTCTTTACCTAATCTATTGCACTGATCCACTCATTTCTTATATAGTACCAGATTATTTTGATGATTACTACCTTTTTGAAATATGATTTGAGATCTGATACTGCTAGGCCACTTCCTTCATATTTTTCTCTTATCATTTCTCTTGATATTCTTGACTTTTCATTCTTCTAGATGAATTTTGTTGTTTTATTTCTAGCTTTCTATAAAATAATTATTTGGTAGTTTAATATGGCAGTAAGTAATTAATTTAGATAGAATTGCCATTTTTATTGTATTGACTCAGGCTATCCATGAACAGTTAATATTTCTCAAGTTGTTTAGATCTGTATTTATGTGAAGTGTTCTGTATTTGTAATTATCTTCATATAATCCCAGGACTTGCCTTGACAGATAGACTCTCAAATATCTTATAATAATTTTAAATGGAATTTCTTTTTCTATCACTTCGCTGTTGGGGTTTTTATTAGTAATGTAGAGAAATGCTGATGATTTACATGATTTTCTTTATACTTTGTAACTTTGTTATTGATTGTTTCAAATAGTTTTTTATAAATGATGCTGTAAGGTTCTTATATTTTCCACAGAGTGAAAGTTTTGTTTCCTCATTACCTATTCTTATTCCTTTTTTTTTTTTTTGCCATCTGCCAACCCCTACCCTAGAGACCTGTCCTTCTGTTTTACTTTACTACTAGATACACTGATAACAATTAATTAGTATCAAGAAAAATGAAATATAATAGAAAGAAAACTATGCTTAATAGAGCTGAATTTAGAGTCATGGCACCTGTGTTCAAATCTCAGTTTTGCTAAATTGTATTGTGTCTTAGGGAAGGTCACTGAACCCCTTTTATGACTGTCTTCCCTTCTCCTACCCCCCTCTGTTTCTCCCTTCTGCCTTTCCCCTCTCCATGGTAGAGTGAATCAGACATTGTGCAGAGGCTCCCACTTTCCATCCCCTTCACATATAATACTGTGTTACCCTGAGCAAATTCCTTTACCCCCTTGTGTTTCATCTGTCTCATAAGGACTCTTAGAGTGGACAATTTTTGAGAATCTTACCTGGGATAATGTCTGCTCTTGGGTTTTCCTTATTTTATCCTATTCCTGTGTTGGTGTTCTCTCATTTGGGACATATTTTTTCCTATTAATGTTTAAATGTTTCCATAGTTATCACATTTGTTTTCATACTTAAAATCTCCAAAAGACTTTTTAGTAGAAGTCTAGGATATTGCATACTTTTTTTTCTAGTCATTTCAGAATGGAATTAGTAACAAAAGAGAATTCTAGAGTAACAAAAGTTTTAACCTTATTTATCAATTTTGACTTTTAAATAATTGATTCAAGTATATTTAGAGCTTATTCACAATAGTCATTCATCAAAATACTAAAATATCACACTTTCAAGTTGTCGTTTGAGATTTTTTTAAAAAGTTTCTCCAAGTCAGAATTAATTTATATATTAATTAAACCAACCAGTTAGTGTTCTGTATTTCGATATCTGACCAAACCATAATGGTAAAACACAGTAACCTTCAGAAGTTTAGAGGGAAAACCTATAAACAAGGCTCTTCTCACTTTGACACCATTCTAACTCTTGTTTTGGAAGCTTTTTGTTTGGTCCTTGCAAGGCAGTGAGCTTAAGTGACTTGCCCAAGGTCAAACAGCTAAGTAAGTATTAAATTTCCTCCCCTCTCCAGGATCAGTACTCTATTCACTGTGCTACCTAGGTGTTGCTAAAATTATTTGTGCCTACTGACTGAGCTAGTTGAGTGACTGGCAGTTTTTAACTAATAGGGGTCTGGTACAGGAGAAACATCCCTCCCCTTCCCAATATTAAGTAGTGTCTTCCTACCGTGGTTATGATCTCCATCAAATGGTTTGGGGCTAAGGGGGAGGGGAGGGGGAACTTAAGGTAACAAAATCTCAACTTTTATCAATAAAACAATGGGGTTAGAATCATAAAGTGACTTCCTTTCTTTTTTGAATGTATGCATGTGTAGCTGAGGTCAACTGTAATTGTTTTAATCTTGATGGTTCTTGGTGTTTACTCTTCCAGCCAAAAAGTTGCCGAAGAATGAACCACAGAATCCAGGAGCCAATTCTGCCAGAGGAAGAGGTGTAGACCTTACCGAACCCACACAACCAACTAGGAGTCAGTGTTGTAGTAACTAAACTCTATGTGGAATATTCTTCTGCTTCCTAATTATTAATAACAGTGGAATTGGAGCATTTAACCTGGCCCAGTACAACTTCTAAAAAGGAGAAGAGACTTATAATATAGTCAAGTTTCTAATACAGAATTATTTTATGTGTTTTGAACTTAATTTTTAATAACATGCATGTGTCACTATTTGACTAATGTTTCAGCAATAGAAGGGACAAGTGGAAGCTCTTAATATTTGCTTCGTTGGAAGGTTGGGGTGGGGAATCATTTCTTGCCATTAGAAATATAGAATTATTGTACGGACCCACAATTAACCAGCTAGTTCCTCTAAATCCCCATGTTGATGCAGATATAATCTATGACACAGAATTGGGACTCCTTAAATTGTTGGGGGGGTTTTTTAAAATTCTTTCTAGAAGCAGGTCCTAAAGATACTTCTGCTTATCTGCAGTATTCTTAAAAATGATAGTTTCTGCCGGTATCTATTTTAAGCATACATTCCACATTTTAATAATTTAACCATTAAAAAAACAAAAGACTTTAAACCATCCATGTCCTCAGAAAAAGTGAACTTTAGTTCATGGTATCTAAATTATAGCCTATCCTGTTTTTAAATGGTGATAAAAATCAAGTTTATCCCCATTTTCTCTTATAAAGACAAAACTAATAAATGCAACTTGACAGAGAAGTGTTTTCAAACATAAGAACTCTTCAACTCAAATGAAACAAACCAAGTGTCTGTGATTTCTCTTTAATCACTGCTAGCCATTTACATGGGGTGGTTCTGTTTTGTTTTGTGGTGGGGTTTTTTGATCCCTTTGGACATGATCTAGTCAATGCACTAACAATTATGTACATTCAACTTGATTATTTTAAACTTGGATCTTCAAATGTACTGTAAATAGAGTACTGCATTGTAGTCTCCATTTATGTTTAATACGTTCTGTAATATTTAAGAGTTGCTTCAAAGTATGCAAAATGTACAGTTACTAAAACAGCTAATTATTTCCTCTTTATCGCTTCCCTTCCCTTCTCCCTTGGATTTGAAGGGGATTTGAGTTATTCCTCCATGACTAGAGTAATAAAATGAAGCCTACTGTGTCTGTAACATGAGTACTGCTGTCCGTCGATAACGAGCTCTGCAGCCTTGTTTTCTAAAGTTCATTTGACTTTGATCTGTTCCATATATTGCACTAATTCTTTTAGTTATTTTCATTATATGAAATCTACCGAGTGTGTCAGAGAAAATTTAATCTATTTAAATGTTGAAATGCTAGTGGAAACTTACTTGTGCAGGTTGTAAAGTTGCAGTAATTGGGGCTTAGCAAGGAAAATGAGAGTTCACCAGTGTTTAGTTTTATATTGAGGTGCTCAGGTTTTAATAAAGTGGTATAAAACAGGACTGTATTTAGCATTCTTTTTCTTTAAATCATAAAACATTTATTGTGCCACATATGTAAAAGAGAAACAGTTCCCTTCTCCTCCCCTACACACACACACACACACACACACACACACACACACTCTACACATCCAGTCTATTTATCTTTTGGTACATGCTTCTTGTGGTCCAGAAGAGAAGGTAGATCAGCTTCTGTTTCCAGAGAGCTGATGCGCACATCCATTGAAAAGCATTACCAGCACAGTAATGTTCTCCTTGGAACCAGCTGCAAGAGCAGCTCTGACAAGTCCTTGACTTACATATTCTGCTGCATTATCAAAGAAATTCCTGTCTCTTTCTTGCTCTGCTATACTTGAATTTGATGATTCTTGAGATGTGCTGTTTGTTTCA
This sequence comes from Macrotis lagotis, assembly GCF_037893015.1. Classification (NCBI taxonomy): domain Eukaryota; kingdom Metazoa; phylum Chordata; class Mammalia; order Peramelemorphia; family Peramelidae; genus Macrotis; species Macrotis lagotis. Next base: position 33,436,029 of record NC_133664.1, on the reverse strand, counting down.
TCACTATCTTCAGTACCATACAAATAAAAAGGTCTTGAACTTGAAATTGATGTTTTACTATTTAACTTAGATTTTGAATCTGTATATTTATCCAGTCTTTCTGAAGTTGAAGAATTTCCTTTTTTGCTGTTTGGGCTTACTTGTGAATTTTTATCTGTGCTCTCTGGGGATGTTTTCTCAAATGCTGAAATATTATGGTACAATAATTTGATTTTACCATCTTCATTCATACTTGTAGATATACTAGGTAAAAAAGGTACTCTGTTTTGGAGTGACCTGTGAATTTCTTGCATCTTTATTTTATATATCTCCTCATAAATGCTAAATAATGACATTGCTATTGCTACAGCTTCATTTTTATTTATAACATCCCAAAGTCCAGCAGTAGCAGCAATAAGAAATTGACACGTATCATCTATAGGGACAGAGGTTGTTTGGGGTACTGGAATAACAGACTTTCTCAGATTCAAATTTCCATGAAACCCAAGTCCACGAGTTATTTGCGTAATCCCTTCGATGAATCCATGTGGTTCATTGCTGCTGATGTTTCCTCCATTGCTAAGTACACGGTATTTTTCATGTGCGCTTCGGCTTGTGTGTTCTCTTGTAAGAAGATGGGCTTTCCCACCTTTACATAAGACTACATGTACATTACCTAGAGTTTTTTTTTAAGGAAAAAATAATCAATTTTATAGTAGTAAAATACAGCAATAATTACATGCATCTTAATGTTTTTAAAGCATTAAATCCAAACAACTAAAGTTTTTCAAAGTACTATCAGAGCATTCCTTAATACTATAATAAATTAGTTGAGACTTAAAGTAGGGCTAAGATTTTTTTAAAGTGTTTACAATAACCCAAACTTTAACAATTTTTAGTCCATGAAGAAGAATCGGGATGATTATAATGAGTAGAATGAAGTCAGGAAGACCTGGACTGAAATACCATCTGTAACCTTTCACAGCTTGATAAGACATAAATGACCTGAACCTTCCTTTACTCAAATATAAAATGGGGATAATTTAAATATCACGAAGTCCTTGTCAAGATCAATGACATAATAGTCTAGATAAAGCATTTTGCAAAGTGAAAGTAGTCTCATAAAAAGTCTAGTGTTGTGCTTTTTCCCCTTGGGTAAATTGTGGCAGTATGACATAGTTAAAGTGACACTGGCTTCAGTTTTTTTTGGATGTGATCATTAAATAACTTGCCGAAGGTCACATGATTAAGTGTCAAATGTTTAAAGGTGGATATGAACTTGGGTCCTCCTAATTCCACAGCTGGTGCCCTATCCAACAGTCTGCTTATGTAATCTTCATTCAGATTCTGGTGTCTCCACGTTTTTATACACCTTATACAAATCACTAGATTTTTGCTGCCATAACTTTTCAAAAATGCAGATTCAATGAGGTTTCTTCCAGTACTAATTCAAAATTTATCGTCATGAAATTTTGAATGTTTTTAGGAATTTTCAGTAATGTTGATACATATAAAGATCTAAGAAAGTACATTGGTTTATGCCTGTTAGAATCTTTTTATAGATAAGATACTAATAAGCAAAGGTTAAAGTAAGAGCTTCAACATTCATTGCAAAACTCAATTTTTATGAAAAATACCCATGAGTAGAATCTAAATATTTTAAGTTTGCTGCTGATCAGTAAAATAGATGAAATATAATCCACCTGTTTAATGTCTTTTCCTTATTATAACAGGTAATTTTTAATACCTTTGGTTAGATTTAAGAATTGGTTAATTAATAGACCATTTGCTTGAAAACAAAAGTGTGAAAAAATTCCAACCTGACAATGCCCATAACCATATTCACAGACATCAGGCATAATATATCCACAGTGAAAATGAAATTTACATATATACATTTTTAAGAAAATCTAAATATAAAATATAAATGAGTGTGAAATTATTTCTATTACTAAATAACTAAATATTATTGCAGGATGCCTTGAAAGTTTGGTGCCTTCACATTTCTGTTTATAAAATTTTAATTTACTACTTTTTAAGGATCATAATTTTATAAGATGAGGGTCAACAATGTAGCTTCAGTTTTTTAAATTTTACCCTATTTATGTAAACTTTATGAAGATCATTAAATACTTTAAAATTGAATTATAATTTTGAGGAATGCATTTATTCAACAGACCTGTCATTAGTTAGGGAGAATCATTGGAGTGAAGGTGACAAACTGCATTCTCAGTTCCAACTCTTCCATCCTATGACTTCTGTTCATTGAATATTCAATGAAATTAAGAGTTTAGACTTTTCTTAAGTCTTAAGAATTTAAAACTTAGAAGGGGCTTTGAGATCATGCAGTCTCCATTCCATCAAAGTAATATAGCTAGCATGTAGGACAGAGCCAAGATGGTGGAATAAAGGCAGGGATTTGCCCAAGTACCTTTAAATAATAACCAAATGCTACAGTGGTAGAACCCACAAAAAGACTGAAAAAAAATTGTCCAGCCAGACAGTGGGAAAACTGTGGGTCAGTGGCACTGGTGGCAGTTTTTAGTCCTTTCAGCCCAGAGAGGCAAGGAGAAGGTTCCAGTGAATCGAGCCCACTGAGTTAGCAGAGGCAACTATTCTGGAACTCTCAACCCATGGACAGTAAAGTGATAAGGAGATTTCACCAAGGGAGGACTCCATTGCTTTGCCTATTTTCAGATCTGGGTCAGTCTGGGTACCCAGTCCCAGGAAATGGAGCTAAAGCACCACAGAACTTGCTGCCATGGAGGACCAGGGACACTCCTCACAGTTCTGCAGCAGAAAAGAGTGTTTCTGGTCACCCACAGAGCAAAGCATAGGCCAGGAGAGTAGTAAAAACCTCTCCTTTAGATCATAAGACCTTAGAAGAATTGAAAACTTTCAGGTCCCTTGAAGTATCTGAAAATGATTACAAAAAACCCCCAAAAACTTGGGACAGTTGTACCCTCTACCCTGGAAACAGAACCCTACCTTAAGAAAGTTAAAATCAAGTCACAGGCTGGGGGAATGAGCAAGCAATAGGAGAGAAAAAAATCTTGACGGTTGCTATGATGATGAGGAAGATCAAAATACACACTCAGAATAAGATAAAGTCAAAACTTACACCATTCCAAGTCTCCAAGAAAAATGTGAATTTGGAAGAACTCAAAAATATGAAAATTAAGGAGATAGAGGAAAAATTGGAAGGAGCAATGAGAGTGATGCAGGAAAAGTCATGAAAATGAGTTAGCAGCTTATAGTGGAGACACACAAATCCTCAAATAATCTGAAAGAGATCCTAAAAGGAAAACTGCGAAAAAAAATTATAGTCCAATTTCAAAGCTTCCAGGTCAAGGAGAAAATATTGTAAGCAGCCAGAAAAAAATAATTATTGTGAAGCTACAGTTAAGATAGCACAAGATTTAGTAGCTTCTACATTAAGGGATCATAGGACTTGGAATCTGATATTCTGGAAGACAGAGCTTGGATTACACCCGAGAATCAACTACCCAGCAAATCTGGACATATTCTTGGGGGATGGATATTCAACGAAGTAAGGGATTTTCCAACTTTTCCTGATGAAAAGATCAGAGATGAGGGCAGCTAGGTGCACAGTGGATAGAGCACCAGCCCTGGAGTCAGGAGTACCTGGGTTCAAATCTGGGCTCAGACACTTAATAATTACCTAGCTGTGTGGCCTTGGGCAAGCCACTTAACCCCATTGCCTTTCAAGAAAAAAAAAAGATGAAAATTTGATCTTCAAATATGAGACTCAAGTGAAGCATAAAAAGGTAAGCAGGAAAGGCAACTCATAAGGGACTTAATGATGTTGAACTTAGCTGCATGGGAAGGTGATACTGATAACTCATGAACGTTCTCATTTAGTGAGGCATATATAATCAGGAACGTGCGGAGGCTGAATATGAGAGGATAATATATTTAAAAGATGGAGTTCAGGGGTGAGAGAAGACTTTGGGAGAAAGGGAAAGGGGGAGGTAGAATAGAGTATGTTATTTCACATAAAAGAGGCAAACAAAAGGTTCTGCCATGGAGTGGGAGACGGTGAGCCTTACTCATAGAAATTGGCTCCGAAAGAGAATAACATGCACACTCAATTGGGTATAGAAATCTCCTCCCCTGGAAGAAGTAGGAGGGGAAGGGGATGAGAAAAGGATGGGAGTGGAGATTGGAGGGATGGAGGTGATAGAAAGGAAGATTGTGGGAGGGGGTTGGTCTGATACAAAAACACTTGAAACTGGATGAAAGAGAATAGAATGAATGGAGGTGGGGGAATAGGACAGAGGGAATTACAATTAGCAATAGTAACTAGAAAACAATATATTGAAATAAGTTTCTCTGATAAAGCTCTCCTCAAACAACTGGGCCAAATTTGTAAAAAAAAAAGCCATTCCCCAATTGATGAATGATCAAAGGATATGAATAATTTTCAGATGAGGTTATCGATAATATCTGATCGTGTTTTTTTTTAAAAATGCCCTGACTCATGGAATAGAATAGGCATATGATATATTTTGTCAATGACCATATTTGGCATAAACCCAAATATTTGACATTTTGAAAAAAAAAAGTCCTATCAAATTGGAAAAAAATGCAAATTAGAACAAATCTGAGATACTGCCTTTTACCTATTAGATTAGCTAATAGGACAGAAAATGACAAATGTTGGAGGGCATGTAGGGAAACAGACATTAATTAATGCATTGTTGGAGGAGTTGTGAGATGATTCAGTAATTCTGTAGTGTAATTTGGAACTATACCCAAAGGGCTAAACCATGTCTACTCTTTGACCTAGCAATGCCATACCAGGTCTATATTCCAGATGAGATGAAAAAGCAGAAAGGAAAAAGATCTAAATCTATAAGGCAGCTCTTTCTGGTTACAAGCAACTTGAAATTGAGGGGATGCCCATAAGTTGGGGAATGGTTGAACAAATTGTACTATGTTGTTTTTAATAGACTGCTATCATACTAAAAGATGATGAACAGAAACCTGGAAAGACTTACATGAGCAGATGCAATGGGAAACATATTATATATAGAGAGAGAGTGGTAGTAATAGTATTTTAATGTTTGTCCTTCATTTTTAATTATTAATTTTTTTTTAGGTTTTTGCAAGGCAATGGGGTTAAATGGCTTGCCCAAGGCCACACGGTTAGGTAATTAAGTGTCTGAGACCGGATTTGAACCCAGGTACTCCTGACTCCAGGGCCAGTGCTCTATCCACTGCACCACCCAGCCGCCCCTGTGCTTCATTTTTCAAGAAGACCACGACATCAGGGAGGTGATGTCATGACAAGCATGGGAATTGGATTTGAGTGAAGGGGTGCTATGATAAGTCACCAGCCTCACTTTCTCCTTCAGAGCCATTTTGGGTCCAGTGGCCAGACATGGATCAAGACAACTGGAGATGGCCCTGGATGTGAGGCAATCTTAAGCAACTTGCCCCAAGCCACAAAGCTAGTAAATGTCAAGAGACTGGATCTGAACTCCTGTTCTCCTGATTCCAAGGCCAATGTTCTATCCATTGAGTGACCTAGCTGCCCCCCTGCAGGATGATCAACTCTGAGTGAGTAACTTGACTTTTCTCAGTCCTGTTGTGATTCAGGACAACTGGAAGAAGACTGTCCATCCGGAATGAGCGAGCTAATGGTGTCTGAATACAAATCGAAGCATCCTTTTTTTTTTTTTAACATTTTTCTTGAGGTTCCTGTTTTGTTTGCTTTTGGGGGGGGCCGTGTTTACTCTCACAACATGAATATTATGGTAATGTTTTTCATGACTATACATTTTTAACCTATATCAAATAACTTGTTTTCTCAATGAAGGGGAATAGGGTGGGAAGAAGGGAGAGTATTCAGAACTCAGTTTTAAAAATGAATGTGAAAAAGTTTTACATGTAACTGGGGGAAATTAAAGTTTCAAAAAATATAGCTAGCATGTGTACAATCCAGGATTTGAATGGAGATTCTCTGATTCCATAGTGCTTTTCCCTTCATGCCCTGTTCTATCATTTCCAGTAGCAAGTCAATCTGAAGGTTAAACCAAGGAATGTTGGTATGGCTCTAAGAGAACTTCCCAAGAAAAGTTTCTTTGTGTTGGATGGTAATTGTTTATTATATGTTGAGAGTGTGCTATAGTATAGAAAACTGGTCTTTGATTCATTAGGATTGGATATGACATTTTAGCTACTGACCATGAGCAAATTGCATAAACACTGATGCAACCAAGCTACTTAAACCTCTAAATTGCATTTGAATAGTATTTCTACTCTTTGTAATTGTTGTATTTCATAATTCCCATCTATATAACATTTAAAAGGGAGCCTTTGTTCACTGCTTCATGGTTTCCTTAATGAAATTCAGCCCCTTTTCTTCATACCCAATTCTAGCCCCAGTTCATTGTCCTAATAAATATGTACTGTTCTACCAACTCAGTGTTTGGCTCTCATCCATCTGGATATCCATCTCATCCATCTGAATGCTTGACAAATAAGCATTCCTTTCCTACTTCAATTTTTCCTGTTTTCACTCTGGACTAATTCTTGAGTGGTGACAGTTCTCATTAAGGTAATCCTGTCTTCTTATTTACTACCTTTGTGACTGGGCAAGTGATTTTAGCCTCCCAGAATTCCACTTTTCTCAACCATAAAATGAAAAGGTTGGCATATAGGACCTCTGAAGTTCCCTTCATCTCTAAATTTAAATAGCCATTGATTCTGGACTCAGAAGAATTGAGTTCAAATCTCAATTCTGATGCTATTCCTGTGACCATAAGCAAATCACTTATCCACCCTGGACCTCCCTTTTTTTTATCTGTAAAACAAAGGCTTTGAATTAAATTACTTTCCTTTTTAGCTCTAGATCTGTGTTCCTATGATCTCAGATGTTAATCTGAGCATCTGGAGGCATTTAACATCTATAGCATCACATCCTTTAACAAACATTTGACATTAAGGAAAACAGTCAACAATTATTACAGAGAGATAACATGCATATAAGAAATGCTTTTAGTTAGTTTTTTATTTAAAGCAGTGGGATTAAGTGACTTGCCCAAGGTCATTCAGCTAGGCAATCATCAAGTGTTTGAAGTCCTCCTTACTCTGGGACTGGTGGTCCATCCACTGTGCCACCTAGCTGCCCCAGGAAATGCTTGTAGAAAAGACTCTGATCTAAGTAAAACTTCTGTAATTAAATGAGGAACATAGTAAGATCCTGTATTTTCTGCTTTTCAAATAATGTGTGGCTAAGAAATTTGTCTTCTGCTATAGAAAGTCATTTGCAAAAGTCTACCTACAGTAAAACTTTCACAAGCTAATAAATCTTTGAGATTTATTTGAGTTATTTTATATTTGCATTATGGATAGCCTCAGTACATGTAAAGGTCATACTTGAAGATTTATGGGCATAAGAACAGCATATGACTCAATAATCATCAATTAATGTCTTCCCTCTTTTCTAGATAGTGAACTTTTTCTCCCAGTAATTTAATATATCCCTCTTATGCAGATAAGGCTTAAATGCCTTCAGAGCTCTATCTCCTTCAGCATGGATTTGCTCTCTATACTGCTCTGTCACAACTATTTTCCTCATTCCTTCATTAGTGCCATTTTCACTTCACCATTATAGTATAAGGATCTGCAATGTGAATCCAAATATGATCATTCAATTATCAAAGAGTCCTATGGTAAGCGTTCTGCAATCTCATTTTTCCCCTCTCCATTTATTATTTTTCTGAGGCAATAATGCTCTTTAATTTTCTTCTTCACTATTAAGATTTTGAAAACAATTTTCTTATTTTAAACTTAAGTTGCCTTTGGCCACTATGTCTTTCTGTTTAACTGTTTTGAGTAGGTCAGTTGGAAATGTTATAATTACATACTGCAATTTCCCATCTTTATTATAATTTTATTTTTCTATTTGTATTAACAAGTCAATCATACCTAAAAACAGCTGATTCTGATGATGCTCAACCAGTCATTTCCTGTCAAGATAATATGGATTTCATGTTTTACACTGGTTCTCATTGCTTTCTATATCCAGTGTCTCCTATTTCCAAACCTTTACTTGAAGAAATTTTTCAAGCTCTATAAATAGAATGCTTTATAGTCTTAAAAGCTTCTGGCTTCATTTCTTAATCTGAGATCATATTTTCAACATCCTCCTTTATCCCTATTTCTGCATTGATGTCACCAAATATCAAGGTATACATATGACATGACTGGACAATAATAATTCTAGAAATGGAACATTAGAGGTCATCTAGTCTGAAACCCAGATAGGATTATAAAAGAAGTATCAAGGGTGAGTTTTGAACCTAAGTCCTTGAAATTCCAAAACTCATTTTCTTTAGCTTAGGAATTTCTTTTGAATCTATCAGTCTGCAGCAGATGTCTGCAGATAAGATATATTTCTTTTCGTGGTAGCCTTTTTTGCTTATTTTCATTAGTACAGTAAAGATAAAATTATTAAATCAGCTATGAAGTCATGTTTGTGCCTTCTTTGCACTCAATGAAACCCACTCCTTGCTTCCCCAAGGAGAATCATTCTTGCATATGCATGAACTTCATGTGTTCTGATTTCATTTATAATGAAAAGGTCCATATTGATGTGATAAGTTCTTCCAATAGTATTGTCAACTCAGTCACTGGACAAGAATCTCACAAATAAATGTTTATAGACCATTTACCTTCTGTCCGTATTCAGCCACTCAGTCACCTTCATTGATGGAAGGAGACCTCACCGGGTGGCAATCCATCTTCAGACCATTTTGCTTTGTGCATTGCCTTGACCAAGAATTGATTCATGACCTATATCCACTTACTGGGTGATGACTCCCTCTGAACATGCCTAAGGAGGCTAACCCTTGGTTCAGAAGGCAGACTCTGTCACTATCTTCTCTCAAAGTATTTCCAACTGGGTAGAACTTGTCAGAACTCTAGTAGTTTTATGTTTGGGGGTTTTATTTTTGTTTTGCTTAATCTAAGTTCAACTGCAATCCCCATGAAGCATCAGAATGTACCTTTTTAAAATATTGCAATATCTACAGAACATTTTTATTCTCATTAACTCCTGTGCTTATCACAGCAACCCCATGTAAACAAGTCATAGAGCCAGGTAGTAAAAATAGTATCTGCACTTTATAGATGAGGAAACTAAAACCTGTTCAGTGATTTACTTAAGTCTCCTAGCCAATAGTAGACTTGAACCCAGGTTTTCTGATGCTAAGTGCAGCACACTTTACCCAAAATTGATAATTTAAAAATTATTGGAATACCTGAAAGTCATGATCAGGAAAAAGAGCCTTGACATCA